>NC_084985.1:5658225-5843225 GCF_963691925.1 Scomber scombrus | reverse complement strand
CTTTTCTGTTTTTTGGATGAAATATCAGCTACTTGGAAGCGTTGCTGTAATCGTTTTTGCAACAAAACAAGTGTCAACTAAGGCTGCAGATAATAATTATAATCATTATTCATTATTTTTTTTGCTTTGATTGATGGATTATGTCAGAAAATTGTGAGCAGGTTACAATTATAAACTCAAAATCTTCAAATCTGTTGTTTTGTTTAACCGACTGCACAAAACTAAAAGATATGAAATTTAAGACATAAAAATAGACGAGAAAAAAAAGCAGCAAATTCTCTGTTTTAATGAGCTGTGACGAACAAAAATGTGACCTATTAATGGATTATCTAAATATTTGGGTTAGTTAGTTTTTTCTGTTTATGAACTAATCAATTAATTAAGTGAAGGTTTTTATCTGCTGGTCTTAAACGATCCATCTGCATTGCCTCAAGCTGTTAACAGAGTATCAGCTTTAAGGGTAAAAACAACAGTGTGACACAATGAATGAACATATTCTAGTTTGTACAGTTTCTGTCACAAAGCTAATTTTAGCTTCTCGCCAATTAAAAAGTATCAGTTTCTCAGCTGCTGCATGTTTTCAACACATCTGTAACTGTTGGTTTTTTTTTTTTTTTAGGTGGGGGGGGTGGGGTTGCTCTTTTTTTAAACAGACCTTTACAACTGTTCAGCACGCCACATGAAAGAAGAAAAAGCAGGTGCACGACGAGGTGCGTCGACACAACAGCATGACACCCTGAACGACAGTGAGTGATGTGGTGGAGGAGGAAATGGCACCTTTTCTTTTTTTTTTTCTCCTTTGAGTAAAAGCTCAGGAAGACACAAACAAGCATTTAAATATCTGTAGAGCTCCGAAATCTAAGAGACCAAAAATATGACATCTTTACTGGAGGATGAAACTGCAAACAAAACCTTTTCTTTTTTTTTTAAGACATACAAAACCAAAACTGACTTTAACCCTTTTTTTTTCTCTTTTCCTTTTTTTTACACTTTTTAACACGTTTGACTTGAACCAAACGACTCATTAAAAAGATGTGTTATAGTTTGTTATAGCTATTACGTTAAACCCTGTATAATTGATTACTGCATGTAAGGGTGATGTAACCTCATAACATTCAATAATAGAGTTGTTATTTTCATGGTGATATGTTGTCAGAAACTTCCACGCTCATTAGCTTTTATCAAACAGAAAGAAAAATTAAGTTCAATGTGAATCTAAAAGGCAAAGTAACTACATTTATTCTCTCCAGCGGACATGAAGGAACTACTTTTTGGGGATTTTTTTTGTTGAATTAATGTATTGAATTTGAACAGCAGCCTCCCTAAGCCACCTCACCACCTTTTCTCTTCTAGATTTTTTTTCCTTATATTGTCTTTAAAGCTTCATACTCAATTATCTAGTTAACACGTCCGACCGTGCTGCTTAGAGAAGGCAGTGAAGTGGCGGGAGAGTCGCTGTATAATCAGTCTTCAAGCCTCAGTGAAGCCAAAAGATGGAAACACGTCTGATTCAGCTGTGAAGAATGCAATCATTAGTATTAATTCTGCATCGTCGCAATCCTCAATATAAGTCGTTAACAAGTTTATACACTGTATTTTTTTATTTTTTCAGATTTTTTTTGCTTATTTTGTACTTTGAGAATCAAGTTATCTACATTTTCTCATTCTTCAAAACACTGCAGGTCTGCCACAGTCGTATTTACACATTCTTACAAACTGACACACCAGGACAAACTAGATTTTTTTTTTTTTTTTTTTTTTTTAACACTACCATTATCTGAATAGCTCTCAGTTTGAACGACGGTGAGTTTAGACACACAAAGAGACTTTTTAAAAATATATATATATCCTGGTTGAGCCGAAATTTAAACTTAAATAAATGGAAAAAGGTGCTTCAGAGAGGAATTTTAAGATCTACGGTTTGATTTTATTCGACTCTATCGGCACCTGAGCTAAGACCGTGTATACTGTTCGGCTCAGCCACCCAAGAAAAAAAAAAAAAAGAAAAAAAAGTGGTCCAAGAGTTCAGTAGTGTGAAGATATGCTTAAAAAGAAGGTGACTGACTGATCTAAAGAGGAGATCTGTGGGTTAGATATGTTCTGCTCTTCATCCTGTCCTGACATTTCACTGGAGATGAGGCCTCTTGCACCAGCAGCCGCCTGCACTCTACTTTCTGACACCAAACAGAAACACACCCTCGCCTCCCTCCCCACACGCACACACACACACACACACACACAGCATCCAGAATCCGCTTCTGCAGGAGCGCCTTGAAGCATTTGATTATTGTCCCGAGAGCAGCTCACTTCAGCAGCCACAGTGGAAGTCTGCTGACACATTTCCTTGTGTTTAATTGTCTTGAAACATCGCACGCCCACTCACAGACAGCTGCTGACACCCAAGGAAATATTTCATTGAGTTTTTTTAGTATCTCTGGAGGCGGAAAACATGCCAGGGAAGAGGGCGTTTGAGCTTCTTTTTTTTCCTTTTTTTGGGCCTGCCGACTACATGTTTAGTAAAGGTCTTTTTCTCTTGCTCTGAACAATTAACCTGGCTGGTAAAACAGTGAAGGCGGCTGCACTGAGACTCCTGACACTGCAGCTTAGACAGAAACATTTCATTAATCTTCTTGAACGCTGCACGGCCCCCTGGTCAGCGACGGCCAAGGAGGGGAGTGTACTCGGAAGCATTTCATGGCGTTATCCCGCCTCGATCGCCCCGCTCTAGGCGTCAAAGCCGTAATGAAATAATTTCGGAGACATTTAATTACCTCCTCGTCCAAAAGGCTGAGCCCTGAAACCGTGCAGATGAATGGGTTAGTGAAGCGACTTAGCGGCAGTTCGGTCGCAAAAATCCTCAATCTTGGGAAGGGTAGGATGTGTAAACCAAAGCAAACTCTTCTGCTGTCGTCACCGGTTGCTTTAGAGCTGCTCAGTGCCATCAGGTGAAGATGATGATGTAAGATGATGTAGCTTATCTTGGAGGAAGAGTCACAGGTGCAGCAGTACGGAAATAAACATTTGAAAAAGGGAAAAAAAAAATGTGGTAACTTGGAACAGCTTGAAAGTTTAAAACCGGAGCTTTTCATTTGGTTTCATCGTCCAGAGCTCTCTGCGCTCCCCGTCAGCGACAGCCGCAGTGGAAGTCGGCGTTGGGGTCCATCAGGAGCTTCTTGCGGTCGACGTGCAGGCAGTCTATGTGGTACCAGGCGTCGCACACGTCGCACTGGATCCACTGCACCGTGTCCTGCTGGGGCAGCCGACACCGCGGGGCAGCGCACGGCTCCACCGCGCCGGACGCCGTCTCCTCGTCGTCATCGTCGTCCTCGTCGTCGGAGGATGAGGAGGAGGAGGAGCCGGAGGAGGACGAGGCCGAGGAGGTGGAGGAGGAGGATGAGGAGGAGGGAGATGGTAGGGAAGGCCGGGGAGGGAGAGGGTGTTTCCTTGGGCGGCCTCGTCGTTTACTGAGAGAGGAGAGGAAGGAGCAATTAGTGTTATTAATGTGATATTGTATAAGACCTGTGTTTGCATCACCTTAACAAAGCGTGTCAAAAACATTTTTTTTTAGGTAAGGTGGAAAATAAGAAAATAAGGTGTGAGATAATAATTATCATATCATTTGCATCTCTACTGTATCTGTAAGAAACTTCTGGCTTTGAAGAAAAACAAAAACTTTGGAAAAGCTTAAACCTGCAGTTCAGAAGTTTTTACACATGCAGGGATTAAAGCGGGAGAAGATTTGTGAGCCTGAAAAATTTGTCCAGGGGGAAATTTGTGCTACCTATTGAATCAGCTATATATGAATTTTAAAACTGCTCTACACTCCTAAAAATCAGACATGGTGCCTGAGAACATAAAAGCCCTGCGTATAATTGAACATCTGTGACATTCAAGCCTTTGCAAAATGAGTTCACACAATGCTGATTACGCCTCTCTCCAACAGGTAACGATGCTGCACACTGGAGATTTTAATCTGGTGTCGGGTTTGACATTCCTGTGTTGGCTGCGTG
Source organism: Scomber scombrus (assembly GCF_963691925.1). Lineage (NCBI taxonomy): Eukaryota > Metazoa > Chordata > Actinopteri > Scombriformes > Scombridae > Scomber > Scomber scombrus. The sequence goes on along the minus strand of NC_084985.1, from coordinate 5,839,215 downwards.
CTTACTGTAAGGGCAGAGCATGCACAGTAGAGACTTCCGCCAGCCTCTCAGGGATTAAATCATTTATTTGTGTGTCTGTTCTGGACTTTGCTTTGTTTACGTGATGCTCAAAACTATTTATCCACCGTTTTGAAGCCACAACAATAGCGACAGAGCAGGTTTACAGTGGAGCCTGTGATGTAAGCATGTGTCCACTGGGGGGGTTTTGTAATTAATCTCACTGCCAGAAGGCAAAAGTCCCAAAATCCAGCTTTAAAGGCTCTCTGTGGAGTTTCTGACCTCTTGTTGCACTGGATCAGTTTTTTTTTAATGCATGGTTCCCCACGTATGAGGACTCACATGCATGCACTAAATAATCTACAGTTGGTGGTCAAAGACTAAGAAACACCTACTTTAAACTTCTTACCTGGTTTGATGGTGAAATCTGTTAAACTGCACCCGGCCTTCAGTGCGGATCCTCACTGAGGGCGAGGCTAGGCTGTAGTTCTCCCCTCCCACCACCAGGGGAGAGAAAACCGGAGAGCTGTGTGGCCTCCGCCTGCCCCTCTGCGCCGACGGAGAACTGTGCGCAGATTTCTGTTGGCGGAAAGCTACGATGTTGCCGTGCATCACCGTCTGAACGCGCCGCATCGTCTCCAGCTCCTGTTTGTGAATGGCAGCGTTGGTGAAAGACGCCTGGAGGACGTGATTGTGGTTGAGTCTGCTGTTGGTCATGGCGCCGTGGAAACTGCCGATGGTCCTGATACCGACGGGGAAGGGTTTGGCTTCCAGCGGCCGCCTGACGTCGTTGTGGCTCTTGGGCTGAAGCGGAAGAGGAGGAGGTGAGCTGAAACTCTCCGATTCGGACTTGTAGAGCCGCCGCCTCTTCTTTCCCCTCGCTCTCTGTCCGTCCTCCACAACTGCCGACACAGCTGGACAACAAGGACATGAGCATATTGTTATAAGACCTTTGATACAGCAAGACACTTTTACACTGAAATTCATTTTCACATTTTAAAAAGGCCTTTTCTGCTCTAGAGCTGCAACTAATGATCATTTTTATTATCAATGAATCTGCCAATTACTTTCCTTTTTAATAAAGTTAACCGATTCAGTGTTATTCCAGATAAATGTGGTGATGGAAAATGTCAGAAAATATTGAGTTTCCTGTTATAATTTCCCATGACCCAGGGTGACATCTTTAAATATCTTTTTCTCCTCTGAATTAACCGTTCAAGACCAAAATTATGTTCACTTTGCTGTTATTTATGGCAGAAAAGCAACATATCTTTAAAACTGAGAAGCTGGAAATCTATATAAATGCTGATTAAACATCAGTCGACACACTCACCATACTAGAGTGATCGACTAATCATCACAGCTTTAATCTGGACGGCTGAATAGCTAACTGCAACTTTGACTGTGATGCTGCTCTCATTTAATCTATTTGCTCTTTGCCTGCTGTTTTAATTTCATTTAGTTTAATTAAAATTCTTTCCTCCTCGTGTCCTTCAGAAGAAAACATAACTTCTCTCATCCTTACCTCCTCTACTTCTGGGCTCGTCTGAGCTGTCGTCCTCCAGCAGCACCGTGTGAGCCGACTTCCTCCTGCTCCGGGAGGTCGGGGGGAGGGACTTTGTCGAAGGCGCTGAAGGTGTAGAGGAGAACGATGGAGGAGTGGAAGGCGGGAGCAGCGAGGAGTAGCCTGCGCTGAGAGGAGGCGAGGAGGACAAGCCGGGGTCCGAGGTTGTTCCCTCGAGGCTGTGGCTCCTCTGGAAGGTCCAGGCGCTGCCCTTCATCTTGCTGAGGCTGCCGATAGAGCTGAGGATCACAGTGGAGCGGTTGATGGAGAGCTTGGACAGGTCAAGGTTCGGTGCCACTTTGCGTTCCAGATTGGTTCTGATCCGGTTCTGTAAGTCGGAGGAGAACGTTCCCGCCTAGAAAAACAAGATGTTTATATAGAAACATTTATTTTATAATAATAGAAACTTAGACATGTTATAGAGTCCAAATGTGTGTTAATACCCGTCAGGTGGAAAATTATAAAACTTCAATGAATGAGCAAGTTTTAAATTGTGTAAGACTAAAAGGGAAAAAGACTTTGTTCTGCAAAGACCTGCATTAAAATTTTTTAAATGTATTTTTATTGTGTATTTTATCTGTCTGAATGTGTGTTATTATGTGTGTAGCAGGTTGGTTTATGTATAAAATATATATGTATGTTTTTCTGTTTTCCCTTATTTATTATTCCCCTTGCAATATAAATAATTATTATATTATAAATTAAGTACAAAATGAAGGCTGTAACTAATGATTATTTTCATTATTGATTGATCTGCTGGTTATTTTCTGGACCAATTGTCTATAAAATGTCAGTAAATGGTAAAAAATGCCTTTTATAATTTCTCAGTCAAAGGTAAAGTAAGTCTCTAAAACCTAAAAATATTCAGTTTATGTATAACAAAGAAAAGCTTAAAATCTTTCATCTTAATCATCTCTGTTAACTCTTAAAGAACAATAAATTACCTTTGGGATTGTGATGGCATCGAAGTCCAGCGGGCGAACTTTGACCTTCTGGAAGAGGAAGTAGAACTCAGGGCTCCCAGCAACCGACTGGCCACCAAATGTCAGCGTGTCGCCGTCCGAGAGCTCCCACTGGACGCCTCGCTGCAGCCGAACCTCGTTGACCCAGGTGCCTAGCAACAGGAGAGCAGAGGAGGTGAGGATTTTTTTTTCTTTTCAAAGCTACACCAGCTGCTAAATGTTTGACTACAAAGTGCGAGCTGCTTGGCACAGCTTGAGTGAGATGGCGCTGAAAACTGTTCCGAGTCTCAACGTGTGAGGTTTAAAGAATACCTCGAGCAGGAATCCAACTTTTTAATATACGACCGTCTGGAAAAACAAAGAATAAATCAAGCGAGCGGAGCCTCAAAAAATAAAGTCATTTTTCGACGATCAATGTGTTTACAGCCTTCCGAATTGAAGGGGAAATGTAAAGCAGTCTGTGAAATGGACCCAGAATTGAGGAGCCGGAACGCTACGAGGCAATCAAATGGCCGTGACAGCGCCGCACGAAATGAGAAATGCACGCTGAATACTAAAGTGTAATTATAATAGCAAAAAATGAAAAATGTGTGAAACAGACTGTGAAATTACTTGAAAAATTAGGCATTGAGATTCTGAGCCTGTCAGACACGTCCGCGGCCTTTAAGTGACGACCCAACTCTGGCTCTCAATCTCCTCCTCTCTCTCTCTCTCTCTTTCTCTCTCTCTTTCTCTCTCTCTGTCTCTCTCTCTCTCTCTCTCTCTCTCTCTCTCTCTGTCTCTCTCTCTCTCTCTCTCTGTCTCTCTCTCTCTCTCTCTCTCTCTCTGTCTCTCTCTCTCTCTCTCTCTGTCTCTCTCTCTCTCTCTCTCTCTCTCTGTCTCTCTCTCTTTCTCACTTCGTGCCGCTTCCTGTGCACTTCAGGTTTCACTCAGCACTATTTAGTAACCGAGAAGGAGATGGCACACCCCGGACTTCCCTGTGAATATGACGCAAGACTGACTCCCTTTCTGTTTTCACACCCGCAGACTGACCCCGAAATCCACGAGTATCACTTCTCAACCTGGAATTTCCGTTAGGATTTTGTTCATTTTAACTTTTCTATCACTCTTTTGTTTGTTTCTTTACTTATTTTGACCCTCTGAACTTTGTTATGAATGCCTATACATTTAAAACACACATACATTGTGTTATAACAGCTATAGCTAAATGCATCTAGTGGCATGTTTGGAATTTGCTGGAAAATAAGCGTTTAAAACTATCTTAAAACTCTCGTTCAGAGGTGCTTTTTTACTCATTTTTATTTATTTTCAGCATCAATTTTCAATATTTGTTGCTGTGAAGAGTGTCATACTATTTTCCATAAAAGCTGCTATAAACATAAAGATTTTTTGATCCACAAGGTTGAGTTTCTCCAGTGATTAAAGCTTCACAATTTCATTTCATATGCAGATAAAAGTTGTTGTTTTTTAAATAACAAATGTACTTTTGGTACTTTTGGTCACATACAGACAGATACAACATAAAGGAAAAATCTGAATAAATGAGGATGGAGGAACATATTCAATGCAGATTCTTCCATATACAGTAATAAGGAGTCACTGATTGGTTTGATGATAATGAAAATAATACAGACTATAGCACAGACTTCACTGGAAGATCTTAACCCAGTTGAACACTTGTGCAGGGTTGTAAGTAACAAATGGTTTGATTATCGATAAATCTGCCCATTTTTTTCTCAACCTGTTTGTCTATAAAATGTCAAAATAGTGAAAAATGCCTGATCAACAGTTTTAAATCCACAGATATATAGTTTATTATCTACTATGACAAAGAAAAGCTTCAAAGTCTCACATTTAAAGAAGCTACAACCAGCAAATAATTGGCATTTTTCATTAAAATGACTATAATGATTATTCAATTCATTATTCAAAAACTGGACAACAAATTTTCTGTCAATCGATTAATTGACTAATTGTTAGAGATCTATACCTAAGGGAGAATTTGGATCGATGTTTTAGTCAATGCTCTCTCCTGTCATCATCAAAACACCAACTATTTATTTTTTAAGAGTTCAGAGACTTGGAGAATAAAAGGCAAGAAGCTGTGGTGCTGTTCTGGAAACTTATGGTGGAACATCACCTCATTAAAGACACTTCATGCTGTGTTTTACCCATCTTCAGGTTTAAATACATTCAAATCTCTACACAATCAATTTGGAGCCTTTTTCATGCTTCAGACTGCCGATAAACGTAAAAACCTGGGTCAGAAGATGGGAAAAGTTCAGACTCTGGTTAATGACTTGATGAATTCTAAATTGTTTGGATTAAATGAAAATCCATGGAGGGAGAGAGATAATCGGGATGACTTTTAAAGTTGAAGTTCAGAGATAAATGTTGAGTGTGTGTGTGTGTGTGTTTGTGAGTCAGTTTGAGGCTCAGCTGCTGTCAGAGTGCAGGTGTGCAGGAGTTTTTGTATTTCTCTCAGTAAATCAGCAGAATGTGTTTAAACCCAAAGTACAATGTGGTCAGTTTGGCTTTAAAACTGCATTTTTCTTCCTCTTACACAAGTTTAAGTGTGTTTTGATGTGTGTGTATTTTTAAACAAGTCTCTGTACTTCTGCCTGGAGCTGCAACGATTAAAATTAATCACCAACTATTTTAATAATCAATGTGTTGCTTTGAGTCATTTTTTTAAGAGAAAAGGTCCAAATTTTCTAATTCGAGCTTCACAGATGTGAATATTTTCTGGTTTCTTTAACCTCCTATGACTAAATATTTTCAGGTTGTGGAATGTCGAATGGGGCAAAACAAGATATTTGGGGGTGTAAGTCATTGTCATTTGGGAAACTAGTCACTCTGAGATTTTGTAGACCAAACAACTGAAGGATTAATAAAGTAATGAATTAATAATAGTTTCAGCTCTAACTTCTCTCCATGGTAATGTAGGTGTGGGTGCAACCTGTTAGAGACTGAATATGTTTCCCCTTTCTTGTAAGTGGAGGTGAAACTTTGCCCCTCTCTTCCACAATGACTGTAGAGAGGTGTGTCTGAACTTGAGGTTATCACTCTCATCATGACTGTGATAGAGTGTGTGTGTGTGTGTGTGTGTGTGTGTGTGTGTGTGTGTGTGTGTGTGTGTGTGTGTGTGTGTGTGTGTGTGTGTGTGTGTGTGTGTGTGTGTGTGTGTGTGACTCATCCACTTCCTCACCATGACTGCTCCTGTCCTTGATGTGGACCATCCATCCCTCTTCCTGTGAAGCAGCGTTGTCCTCGCTCGCCTCCCTCTCGGCGTACAGCTCAGCGTGGATCCGCGACACCGACGTCGACTCCAACGTGACGTCGCACAGCTCGGCCGCGCGGCCCAGACGGAAAACCGAGTGGATCAGCGCCGGCCTGAACGTGTACAGGTCCCGCGCAGAGTCTCCCGCCGACGAACCGATCCGAAGCAACTGGAAGCACGGCTGCACCCCGGACAGCATGACTGAAGGGTTTGATTGTCTGCCACCGCTAAGCCCCACCCAGAGCCCACACCTGATCTGTGACAGGCCCCGAGTTACAGCAGGCTGTGATCCATGGGAAACAACCGTATGCAAGTGGAGTTAAACTGAAGGCATTTGTGTTTAACCAAATAGTGCTGACGCCTAAAATAAAGCTATATTATAAAAAGATAAAATATTCAAAACACAGGACTTCAAGCACTGAATGTGAAGGTTACAGACAGGTGCAGAGGCTTTGAGCAACAGGTGTTTGCATTAGCATGGAAAGCTGTTATGTCCTGCTGTGAATACATGAATAAATAATGAGGTTATGGAGTACTGTATAAGTAGGTAAAGTGTGGAAATGAGGTTCTGCACTGTGTTATGAGCCCCAGCTCAAACAGACTAAATCCCCCATGGAGTGGAGGCTAAAAGTTGTTGGATGTGAGAATAAAAGAGCTTCAGTAACGTGGCTGTGACAGCCTGCGTGTTACCCTGGTGCCTAATTCGAAGGCACAGTAAACATTCAAACGGTGAAAAGTAAACCTGCCAAAAAACTTGACAGCCGTGACTTTCAAGCTCGAGTTCTGAGGTTTAATATTTTAAGGTTTCGAACAGCTGTCAACCGAGCCTGCGTGTGTATGCGTGTGCGCGAGGGAGATTAAAATCCCAGGCTTCTGACATCAATTGACATCAGCTGTCTCACAGGTGGGACGTCTGACAGGGTGTAACTGCTGACGACCGTCTGATCTGAAAGAAAACAAAAGAACAATCCATAAATCAAAAGTGGCTTTTGCTTAATTGCTTCTCTTAGCGTGTGAAAAAAAAAGCTCAGACCTGATAAATATAATTTATTTGACACCTCAAAAGGACATTAAAAGCAGGAAAAACACATTTAGTCATTTCATTACATGCTCCACGTTGCGCTGTCTCAGAAGCATACAGATGCTAAATTACGTCCCATCTGTGGGACCGCCGCAGCTCATCCGAAATGCTGCAACCAGAGTACTCACTGGAACAAGAAGCACTGAACATATCACTCTTATATTTCAATCACCTCACTGGCTTCTGTTAAAATACAGAAGTGACTTTAAAAACACTGCTCACGGTTTAGAAATCACCTAATGGTCCAGCTCCTAAATGCATGTCTGACCTCCTCGCTGCTTACAAACCCTCCAGACGACCCTCAGACCATCAGCCACATGTCTGCTAATTGTGCTCGTAATCAGAAGTGAATCTGATGGAGGTGAGTTCGGTCATTATGAACCGACTGTGTGGAACAAACTGCCTGATTATATAAGATGTAACACAACTGCATCGCCTTTTAAAAGCAAACTAAAAACCTACCTGTTCTCCCCTATTGCTGACTAGTGCTTATATCTATTTATCAGTATCTCTCTCTCTTCCTCTTTGGGTGGATGTGTGTGGGTGTGTTGCACAGACACACACACTCAGCGGCCACTTCAATAATGCAATCCAACACAACAGCTCGGCCATATGAGGCTTGTACATTTTCAGCTTTTTGTTAACATTGTCAGAAAGGTGATAATTCTACTTTATGTTTATTATTGAGGTGGTAGTGGTTGTGTACTGGAGTGCATTACATTGAAAGGTGCTCCCAATATTTCGCCCTCCTCGTGTATGTTAATGGAGTTGTCAAAATATGAGGAACACCACTCAATATAATGCACTCCAGTACATCAACATTACCACCTCAATAATAGACATAAAGTAGAATTATCACCTTTCTGACGTCAACAAAAACTGGAAATGTACAAGCTTTAAAAATGTATAATGTACGGCCGAGCTGTATTGTATTATTGCATTAGTTTGCACAGGTGTGAATGGTGTTCCTAATATTTTGTCCATTCTAATAACATACATGAGGACAAAATATTAGGTACACCATTCAATATAATGCACCCGACTAAACCCCCTCAATAATAACCTTAAAGTAGACAATATCACCAAAAACTGGAAATGTAAAATCTTTATAAATGTATAATTTATAGCAGAGCTGTTATATTGTACTATTGCATAAGACTGTACAGGTGTACCTAATAAAGTGGTCAATGAGTGTATATCTATGTAGAGGCCTAGTTGTGTGGATAGATTATTATTATGAATATATGTATTTTCTTTTACACATATGTACTTAAATGTGTATAAATGACTCATTCCTATGTGTTCCTATGTGCGCATTGAGATTACTTCGCATTAAATGAGCTAACTACACAAATAAATGACTTCACTAAACTTCACCAGACTAGAAAAACCTGAACATACATTTTGTGAAGTTAAACTATAATCTACAGTGTTGCACCACATGCCGGGTCAGCCAGCTGCATGCAGACTCACACACTGACAAATCCTGGGATCACCACACACAAAGCAAGAAACAATAACCAGCACGGATGAGCTGCGGCTTGTCAGGTCAAAAAAAACTAGTTTAAAGACACAATAACTACACATAATCATCTATAATGTAGATATTCGCTTAAGCATCCATTGTTTAGCTTTAAAATAAAAGCAGTGAGAGTAAGTAGATGTCGCAGTCCTTTGGGTTTTTTGTAGCTTGTCAATCAGAAACAGGATTAAGCTAGCTGACGTACAAGTTCCTTGTAGGACAGAATGAAAGTCAAAGCTGCCACTTACAACTTTAACAGGAGCTCCACACCGACTTTAAGTGATTCACTCTCCAAAAATACACCTCCGACGTCCTCACAGCAGCTTAAACTCCTCCGCCGCACAGGTTTTCATTGTTATATCTGCTCTTTTCTATCGCCGTTGTGTGCCAGACTTCGGTGCGGCTTTTTTTTTTTTCGTCTTCTTTGCTCCCAGGAGGAAGTCCTTTGAAATTTGGCGCGCCAGTCCCGGTGCTTCCTTGCGCTAGAACCTGCGTCACTTCCTGCTCCGCCCTGATTGGCTTACAGCCAGGGCGCCTTCAGCTCGGGACAGGCCCGTCTGAGGGCCCGAGCCAAGTGTCACAGTGGTTGCACCGGGATTAAAGTGGCTCATTTGAGGACCCGAGCCAAGTGTAACAGAGGCTGCACTGGGATTAAAGTGTCCTAACTGAGTGGAGGACACAGGTGGAAGAAGTATTCAGATCCTTTACTCAGTGCAAATACTTTATTACGAGTAAAAGTACTGCATGAAAAGTCCTACTTAAGTAAAATTACATAAGTATCATGAGCTTGCAGCAAAAGTACATAAGTATTATGAGCTCAATGTAGTTAAAGTATTACAGTAAAAGTACATAAGTATTATGAGTGATGTAATATTCAGTATTACAGTAAAAGTACTGCAGTATTATGAGCGATGTAGTATGCAGTATTACAGTAAAAGTACTGCAGTATTATGAGTGCTGTAGTATGCAGTATTACAGTAAAAGTACTGCAGTATTATGAGTGATGTAGTATGCAGTATTACAGTCTAAGTACTGCAGTATTATGAGTGATGTAGTATGCAGTATTACTGTAAAAGTACTGCAGTATTATGAGCGATGTAGTATGCAGTATTACAGTAAAAGTACTGCAGTATTATGAGTGATGTAGTATGCAGTATTACAGTCTAAGTACTGCAGTATTATGAGTGATGTAGTATGCAGTATTACAGTAAAAGTACTGCAGTATTATGAGCGATGTAGTATGCAGTATTACAGTAAAAGTACTGCAGTATTATGAGTGCTGTAGTATGCAGTATTACAGTAAAAGTACTGCAGTATTATGAGCGATGTAGTATGCAGTATTACAGTAAAAGTCCTGCAGTATTATGAGTGATGTAGAATGCAGTATTACAGTAAAAGTACTGCAGTATTATGAGTGATGTAGATTGCAGTATTACAGTAAAAGTACTGCAGTTATTATGAGTGATGTAGTATGCAGTATTACAGTAAAAGTACTGCAGTATTATGAGCGATGTAGTATGCAGTATTACAGTAAAAGTACTGCAGTATTATGAGTGATGTAGTATGCAGTATTACAGTAAAGGTACTGCAGTATTATGAGCGATGTAGAATGCAGTATTACAGTAAAAGTACTGCAGTATTATGAGTGATGTAGTATGCAGTATTACAGTAAAAGTACTGCAGTATTATGAGTGATGTAGTATGCAGTATTACAGTAAAAGTACTGCAGTATTATGAGTGATGTAGTATGCAGTATTACAGTCTAAGTACTGCAGTATTATGAGTGATGTAGTATGCAGTATTACTGTAAAAGTACTGCAGTATTATGAGCGATGTAGTATGCAGTATTACAGTAAAAATACTGCAGTATTATGAGTGATGTAGTATGCAGTATTACAGTCTAAGTACTGCAGTATTATGAGTGATGTAGTATGCAGTATTACAGTAAAAGTACTGCAGTATTATGAGCGATGTAGTATGCAGTATTACAGTAAAAGTCCTGCAGTATTATGAGTGATGTAGAATGCAGTATTACAGTAAAAGTACTGCAGTATTATGAGTGATGTAGAATGCAGTATTACAGTAAAAGTACTGCAGTTATTATGAGTGATGTAGAATGCAGTATTACAGTAAAAGTACTGCAGTATTATGAGTGATGTAGAATGCAGTATTACAGTAAAAGTACTGCAGTATTATGAGCGATGTAGAATGCAGTATTACAGTAAAAGTACTGCAGTATTATGAGTGATGTAGAATGCAGTATTACAGTAAAAGTACTGCAGTATTATGAGTGATGTAGAATGCAGTATTACAGTAAAAGTACTGCAGTATTATGAGTGATGTAGTATGCAGTATTACAGTAAAAGTACTGCAGTATTATGAGCGATGTAGTATGCAGTATTACAGTAAAAGTACTGCAGTATTATGAGCGATGTAGAATGCAGTATTACAGTAAAAGTACTGCAGTATTATGAGTGATGTAGTATGCAGTATTACAGTAAAAGTACTGCAGTATTATGAGCGATGTAGTATGCAGTATTACAGTAAAAGTACTGCAGTATTATGAGCGATGTAGTATGCAGTATTACAGTAAAAGTACTGCAGTATTAAGAGTGCTGTAGTATGCAGTATTACAGTAAAAGTACTGCAGTATTATGAGTGATGTAGTATGCAGTATTACAGTAAAAGTACTGCAGTATTATGAGTGATGTAGTATGCAGTATTACAGTAAAAGTACTGCAGTATTATGAGTGATGTAGTATGCAGTATTACAGTAAAAGTAGTGGTTTGGTCCTCTGACTGATATATTATTATATATGACATCATTAGATTATTAATAGTGAAGCATCAGTGTTAGAGCAGCATGTTACTGTTGTAGCTGCTGGAGGTGGAGCTAGTTTACACTACTTTATATACAGTTAGCTAGTTTAGTCCAGTGGTTCCCAACCTAGGGGTGGGGCCCCTCCAAAGGGTCAGCAGATAAATGTGAGGGGTGGTGAGATGATTAATGGGAGAGGAAAGAAGAACAAACTAACTTCTGATTTCAGTTATTGGACTTTTTATCTAATCTTTGATTTTTGTTGAAATATTGGATAATTTGAACATTTATTGAAATGAAACCATGTGAGAATTTTATAGGGGGAAAATGAGTACTTGACATGTGATCCTGACCTGTGTTGTATTTTAAAAGCTTGTTATATAATCTATTGTGTTAAATCTTCATCTGAAAAGTAACTAAACCTTACAAATAGCTACCTAAATGTAGAGGAGTGGAATTACAAAGTAGCATCTAATGGAAGTAACCCATAATGTACAAGTAGCTCTACATTGCACTTAATTACAGTACTTCATTCCCACCGCTGGTGAAGGAGTTTAGCAGAATGGAGTTCATCCAGCAGGCTGGTTCACTGAGAGCAGCATGAATAACAGTGATCAACGTTTAACATGAGACGCCTTTATAAAACAGTGGAAGTGAAGCTGAAGCAGACATGAAATTATAATCTGGTTCAAACAGTTTTCACTGTATGTATGTGGGGTTTTTTCTTCGTCTATGTTTATACAATTTATTTTATTTCATTATTTAATTTCTACGTATCTATTTTGTGCTGAGACTGAATATTATGCACAATTATAATATAGAAAATAATGTCTGGTCCTTTTTTGTGATTTTCGTAATTCTTTTGGGGGGAAATCAATGGAAGATAATGTTTCTCTAAAATACACTGACTTTAAGGTACTTTTTTATATTCCTTGCATTTTCTAATTATTTTTTAGTTTTATTGATTTTTCCTAATTAGAATAGTTAGTTTTGAGCTTATCTTTCACATTTATGGTACGTAATGTATTCTCAAATAAAATATATATAGTTTTATTATTAGTATGTTGTGTTGATAGTGTTCATGTCTATTCTGCTATTCCTAAAAATGTTTTGTTGTAATGAGTTTAAACTTCTCATTTAGACTATTATCATTCTTACTGGTGCTTGTTTTTTCTTTTTATGATCAGTAACTGGCAAGCTTGGTCTTCTCTTCACTGCCACCAACCCTCTTTTCTGATTCAGTAACTCCCCCTCGAAAATAAATCCAAACAGTTTTTATACAATCAAGAAAAAGCACAAAGAAGCTGTTATGTAAGTTTGGCCTTATAGCTGCAGCAACACCCACTTTGCGCCTACAGGCAGCCAACTGCAGTTCAAATCTGTACTTTAACGTTATTGTCTGTGTATACTCGGCTAGAATCAAAGTTAAAGAGTTGAGTTTTAAGAGCAGAATGTGTTTGTGAGCGAGACTATTTATTCAAAGGAAGCCTTCCCACAATGTTTTTTGAAATTGTTGCTAATCCATAACTGAAATTCAAATGAAATTTTTTGTTTTTGTACGAATTAAAAACCAAAGACACACAAAAAAAAATTAAACCCTCTTATTCACTCTCTGTTGAAAATTCATTTAATTGGAATTATTCATTCACAGAAAAAGAGAAGCTTTACAAAAGTCTGTGCAGGATGCCAAAAGGTCTTGTATAGTATATAAATAATCACTGATTTATTCTTCAAGCAAACGAGGAAGGAGTGGTCGCTTGTTCATGGCAGTACAGGGAAGCATTGTAAAAGTCAATGTTTACCTAGCTTTGGCAAATTAAATCTGAACTCTCAGATATGAAGCATTCACGTGATTTCATAATGAAAGTAACAACAAGTACCAACAGAGATTAACATGCAGTCAAACCTGTGAGCAGACCAGAATTTCCAGTATCAAAAACATACCGGTGTAACATAATGTGCAATTTAACTTATAACAATCTAAACAATCCTGAAGAATACACACTTTCATGTTTGGATGTTTATTGCACGCATTTTGATTGATCAATGACAATAAAGATGACGTAATCTGGACTAAATCAAGATAAACTGACTCTGCATTTTAGTTTTTCAGGGCTTCATACCTGCATGCTTTCAGGATTCACACATTATTAACAGGATTCATACTCACTTTATTCTAACATACATTTCTTATGCAACGGCCCGGATGTAACTGACAAAAAAACCAAGGTTTTTCAGTCGCCATCATCGGGTGTTTTACAATCAAAACCATCATTATAAATAAACTACAGAGTGAGATAAATAACTTGCAGATACAGCACTAGATCAAGTAAAGAAAAGAAAGGATGATTTTTCTAATTTTAAAGGGTTTACGTTGAATCTTATAATAATAAAATACTATAATGTGTATATCTCTACATATATGTATACAGTACCAGTCACAGGTTTGGACACTCGTTCGTTAAAGTGATTAGGAAGGTGTGTCCAAACTTTTGACTGGTTCTGTACATATAGTAATATTGACAATCACAATACTTCTCCTGACTGAGTCATGGGCTGAAACAACAGATAGGATCTAATTTAGCCTCAAGAGCCATCCTGACCCTGCGGTTTCCCAAAAATAAAACAATTTTAAAACCAGCAGAGATGAACGTCTATGGAGAGATTTACGATTTAAAACTGGTCGTGATATGTGGTACATCCAGATATCATCGCTAGCATAATATTTAACCCACATAAAATAACTTTAATGACGTTTTAAAGCGTGTGTATTAGTTTTGAAGCTGAAAGGAAGTTAGAAAATGGTATTTAAAGGAGAATACTAGTGTCTTTTTTATAAAATATCCATGTTATTTGATTGATTTTAAATTAAAATATAAAAACTGTGATGTCATATCAAAGCCATGCTTTAAGTAAAAATGTGAGTGACTTGTTAACTACCTCTTCCTGTGATTGATATAAATTATAGTGTAACATTAAAACCTCAAGTCGGATACAATAACAGTTTTTCTGTGCCAAGTGGGTACTTCATGTGGTCGTATTTCATGTGTCATATTTTACAATAACGAATGGCAGCCAACAGCTTCCTTCTTCCGCCTGCTTGACTGACATCAACGAGGAATAAATGCACCCTGGATGATTGGCAGGTAACCTTTAAAAAAAAAAAAAAACCCCACTGGTATTCTCCTTTAACTGTCACTCTCAAATGAATGCGAGCAGTGGAAAGTGATTTTAAAGTGTCAGGAGGATCGAGGCCGGATGTCAGCAACAGGTGAGAAATCAACAACATCAGGATGGACTCAGGAGGCAAGCTCTACAAGAAAAGTGCAATTTATATTATTACTATCGTTAGTATCTATCAGCATCACAGCTGCTGTCCCACAAGCAATCTACAGGTCGGCATGCTGCAGTTACACAACCTTTTAGGTATACACTTGGACAGCAGTTATAGGCTATAATATCAGAGTAAGGAGAAGCACATCATTAGCGATAGTAGGTTGTTTTTTTGTGTTTTTTTAGTTTTTTGGTGCTAAATGTGATGCTACAAAAAGTTCTGATGGAATGTAACCAAGCATGTTCGTTCTTTCAAAGGAGGTGTGAGGTTTTTTTTTTGTAAATGCACTCATCTATTTTAGGATAACATACGTTTGTTTGTCCCAAAGTAAACACATTATTGGATTATATGAAAATTATACTTTTTTTTTTTAAGGAATACATTTTCTTTTTTTTTATTGTATTAAAAAACATTCTCAGGTGCTGGGAGTATCACAATGGGGAGAAAGGTGTGTTACTATAAAGTAATTTTCGAGCAAATGGGGTGCAATGCATTACCTAATAATTCACAATGGAGCCCAGAGTAGGAGTGCTGCTAAAATAGGATCAGTTCCTCTAAAAAGAGAGCAGGTCCTTATTCATAAAGTGTTCTTACTATGAAATATTGTGCAAATGGTCGAGCTTACAGTGACAAAGATTGGTGGTTTTCAATTATTTCCATCAATTATCTGTCATGAATCAACAGATAAAACTAAATAATATCACAGAATTGCACTTGGAGTGAATTAAAATCAATTGATCTCAGTGTAATGAATCGTGGTTGACAGTTACTCCGCTATTTTATGTTAAAGCAGACTTCTATTATGATTATGAGAGGTATTAGCAAACAGCCACCGACATCATTTTATGGATTTCTTTTTTCATCATATTCTTTGGAATTACTGAGAATAGTAGATTAACAGAGGAGCGAATCCTGAAATGAAAGAACATTTCATCAAATCTCCCTCAACTCGCACGCGGATCAGCACTCCTGCTCCGAGAGGCTTTGTGAATAGCGGCTCAGATGTGTAATGAAACAGAAAAAACATCAGAGCGAAGTTGAATGACAGAAAGTGAAATCCTTTCATAAAGCCTACGTCAGCTGTGATTGCCTGAACTTACAGTATTATTATTATTATTCCAACAGACACAATCTGAAAGGAGGCCTGTGCCCCTTTCACCCTGCAAAACACAAAAAAAATGCCCTTCAACAGATCTTTTGTAATTTATGAAACACATCATCTACACTTTTCAAAAGTTTTCCAATTTTAAAGTAGCTTTACTGACATCTAAAATAAATAATTGTTATTATATTATCTTTTCTAAGCAAGTTCAAGAGCAGGTAGCACTCTACAAAAGCATGAATTTGTTGAATCTTCCTGACTGTAACTCACTGTGGTGCAATGAGGGACTAAATCTGTTTACTTCGCACCATTTAACGCATCACATCAGGCATTTTAGGCCAAAAATGTTGATTTGCCTTCTTATGTAACTTCCATGCAACGTTGGCAGAGTAACAGGAAACCCCTTTTTATTCCTACTTTGCAGCTTTGTAATCACCGTGTAATCACACCAGATAAACCGCCTCCATTAGCTGTTTGTTTTTTTCATCATGTATTTGTGATGATTTCTCGACAAGTAAAAAAATAGATAAATGGTGATTAAGTGTTGTTTTTCATCGGCTGAATCAACTGTTCGTGTTACCATGAGATTTTATCCAGATGTAATTGCCAATAATAACCATTTGGTTTATGCTGCTGCAGTTCTTTTCGCCAATTGTGATTATAGCTGTTACAAATTCCCCATATCACTGCGACTGGGAAGTACAATGGGTTCTTTCCTCTTCCGCTGCTGATAATTATAGTCTGTACAATATGACATGAACACAGCATTAGTAGAGGTTGAAAGAAAAATATGTATAATGTCACCTCTGTGTCTATTAGCTCTGAGATGTGTAAAGCTTATTTCCATCAAAATGTCAAAAGCTGGCTGCCCGTTGTGTCATTTAAACACATGAAGTAGAAAATGAGATATTGTTGCTTAATGAGCAGTTAGCTTAGCATGAGAGCAATTTCCTGACTAGCAATAGCTGCTGTGTGTTTAATGACTGTGAGGGCCATTGTTTGCATGCTTTCCTGATTCAGAGCAAAACTCAGGTGATTCTCTGGTGTGTGGATGGCTGGCTTGCGAGATAAAAAGATACAAAATTTAGGCAAAAGCATTTTGGAGCAGTTAGAAGACATATTCTTCATTTTAGGAGGTTAGCTGTTTGCCCAGGCTTCCAGTGTTTGTGCAAAGCTAAGCTAAACATGTCTTAAAGTTAAATCCCTGGCAAGACAGAAAACAAAGCGTATGAATCTGTCTTTAAATCGGGCATCTTTTTTTTAACCTCATCAGCAACTTATTATCATTTATATATCAGTAACTTTTACTTGAATTGTCAATATTTTTAACTGTGTTTGGATTCCTGAATTTGTCGGGCTTGTTCTTGAAAGACAGGCTCTAAGTCTAAAAAATAAAACTACCTGGTGAAATAAATAAATCAAAATAAAACAAACACTGTTGCCGTGTCAGAACAGTTCACCCCTGATGCTCCGACCCTGCCGAGGCAAACTTTGATGAAAGGATTTCGCGCAGCATCGCCGTGATTCAAACATGTAAACAGGAAATGAGACCAGAGAGTCTTCCCAGATGGAAACATCTCGGGCGCTGTGTGTTAGTTTTCTACCTACTGTGGAAACGTGGTTAAAGGATCGATGCAGCGTTTTGATAGTATAAAATCTTGCATAAGCCTTGCAGTAAGAAACATATTGGTATTTTCATACTATACACATGCATATCATGTATTTTTATATTTACAACAGTGAGAAAGAGGTTGATTAAGAGTGACTGATTCCAGATAAGCTAGAAGTGTTATTCCTATTTCCTGCCCTGTGAGTGTTGTTGTGACGTCTCAGTGAGATAATCATTAATATTGCTTTAGACTGAATTGGAAATCCATCCAAATTTGACCATCAGCGTGTAAATTCAAATCGAAGACTCCCATCGTCTTCCTATCAGCGTTTATGTGAGTCCATCTGATATTTACATGACACTGAGTCAGTTTTTTGGAGCCTTACTGTTGCCTTTTAGTATTCATACATATGTAATTAAGTCAAGAAGCCCCTGCACGAGCAAAAAGCACTGCCCTATAAAAGAGCCATACAAAATCAATAATTAATTCAATGATGTGTAGGTAGGGTAAGTCATTTTACACACTCATCATTATTTTATTCAATACTTTAGCTCAGCAGTGAATAAATCCAAAATTTCCTGAATAAGAAGGGAACTAGTTTTTCTAGTTATTTTTTTGCAGATGAATATATTTACAATAGCTGCTACTTATTTTTTCACCCTTTTTTATACCAATGTAAACCTTTTTTTTTCTTCTTTTTTTTTAAAAGCTCACACAAGTTTACATTTTTGTGCTTTTCTTTACCAGACGCCAAACATCGTCTGTGTCTGTCTCACTGCTCTTAGTGACACTCGGAGGTATAGAATCGATATATCTTGCAGACTTTTCCAGGTTGACATCATGTGAGTTGCAGCATGAGGTAGCTCTACTGCTAATAGCTCTCAATGGCAACAGCGGCAAATCAATTGGATCCTTGAGATGGTAGAGCCTCGTTATGATGGAGATTATTGTGATTTAGTTTATTTCAGTGGGTGATCGATGTTGCCGTGGTTAGAAATCTGATTCCCTCAAATGTGTGAAAGTGTTCTGTATCGTATAAGAGCATCGCAGATTGTGGATGGGAGGATATGAATGGATCGACTTTCTTCAGCAGTTTGTGATATTTCACTCTCGTCTTTGGTGTAATTCAGTTTTACGTGACCTGAATCAGCCCGCAGAATCTAATTAGTCAAAAGCAGTTGTTGGGACCGTATGAGCTGAATGTAATAAATGCTGTTCAGGCTCCTTTTGAAATGTATTTGACGCTGTGTAATGCCACTATTTCCACCTTCTCAATTCCATCTTTTTTTCCCTCGTCTTTCTTCTCCTACAAAATGTGTTTATTTTTCTTTAAGGTGTAATTAAATGAACCGCTGCTAATCTGTTCAGGTCACCTGCTTTTGACCTCTTTGCATTTAAAAAAAAAAAGAAAATCACAAGTATGAACTATCACTTATTGGGAGATGAATGCCCTTTTAAACAGTTTAATATATTTAGACTAAAATATGTGTAAACATTTGACCTTCCTTACTTCAGTGGCAGAGGAGATACTGAACGAGACACGATACGATCACTGACACTGTCAATAGCTGTAAGATGGTGGGTTTGGATTCGTAGAGCACCTGCAGCAAATACATACTGATTTATGTTGAATCATTAAATCAGGATTTTTATACTTTTTATATCTTCATCTTTTTCATTTCCTATTTTTCATAGGCGGAATGAAATAACAATGTCTCCATGCATTGTGCTGAATGTCTAATATTGTTGGTCGTTTTGTATGAACCCCCTCCCAAACACACACACACACACACACATACACACACGCACACACACACACACACAAACACACCCTCATAATCACTGTTATTCAGTCTTATTCCGTTGGGGCTGTAGGCAGCGTTGCTATCGCAGATTGATCCCACTGTGTCTTTCCAGTCGCTTCAATTTGGCAAACAACTGGGCTACAATAATCAGAGCTCCGTCAGATGGATGGGGGCTAAGATGAAAATAGGAGGCTTTAAATCATGCAAGTCATTTATCTGTTCCCCACATGGCACAGTGCTCCATCTCTGTCGTCTCCTACCACTGCTCCTCACTCCTGGTGTCTGTGAATTTGGTCCGGCTACAAAGAGACCAAGAATCCAATTACGTTCTTGGCAAATTGTTCCTGAAGTCCCAGAAGTGTTGCACAGTACTCTCCAAATTTCTTTTTTTTTCTTTGTGACAGGGTTTGTGACAGCTCCGGCAAAGGGGGAAATACATTTAAAAAAAAGATCAGGATCGGTTTCGACAGTTAGCTTGTTGTTCTTGTGGGTGTTTTTCTCTGGCGTTCATCATTAGTGTAAGCGAAACAAGGTGGACATCTCGACAGGTTTCTTTAGATGATGCCGTCAAATGTGGCAGAGATTTGACACCTACGATATAAGAGAAAGGAAAACAACCACCGGCACTCCCGTCGGACTTAGGCTATTCAATCTACTGAGCTTGTTTCAGTCTGCAGGGGTTTTCTTTCAGAGAGAAGACATGGAGGAGGGTTTTTCTCATGGATAAAGGTGAACGAGTGCTGAGACAAGCACTTCTGTCTGAGAGGCGGAGACGCTTCCTGACATGCTTGTACTGTTAATAATAGAGTCTGCGTGTGGGTGGAATGAAATGCAATCATTGCAGTGTTTGTCTGAGGCCGTGAGAGCAGACAAAAAGTGCTGTCAGAGGCAACGCATTGAGATTTGCCTCAATACAGGAGAAGGAGAAGCGCTTTACTTTTGTTGTTGGTAGCCTTGGTCTTAGAAAATAATGTCTTATTCCTTGGAGCGTATTGACTCTAACTGTCAAACTGTCAAACTCCTGTAATTCTTTTTTCTCTTTTTTTTTTTGACAACCTTTCGGCAGTAGCTAAAAATCATTTAATCCCATTTAGGTGTTTTCTTAAAAGTGCTGAGAGTGTTTGTACCCTTTTCACATCATCATAACTTCTTTTTGAGCCTGTGCTTGGTGGCCCGGTGAAGCTTGCATGCAGTCGATCTACTCTACTCAGCATTTTCTCATAGATCTGAGCTGTTATCTACTGTAATGTTTAATTTAAATGCATGCATTTTCCATGTGTGGAGGATTGCTTTGTTCTTCTTTTGATGGAGCGTGGGGTTACTTCTTTTGCATCTCGTGTTTCGATGCATAGTGAAGAGAACTTTGTATTGTGCACTTTGTGCGACTGCCCATTTAATAATTTCTTCTACGCTACACTGACATACGAATCCAAGCGTGAATTATTTTTTCTGTGATGTTCTTTCAGATGCGGGTGATCAAGGACTAGGTGGTAGTTGCATGTGATAAGGTTCCTGATTGCTGCCAGATTGTTGTGGATGTAACTATTTTATAAGGAGACGAGCTTAAAAAAAAAAAAAAACATCTGTGGATCCTCTCAGGTGCTCTGAGCTGATTCCTCTTTCTGCCCGGCTTCTCCGCTGTCAGCCCCTCCCTCTGTCTTGGCTGAATCTGATCCAGCGGTGCCCCTGGAGGCCGCTCCCGGCGACGCAGCTTCGTGCAGGCTTCCGTCTGGGGTGGCAGCAGCTAATGAGCGAGGATTGGAGGCGGGGCTGGCACTCATGGCGCTGAGGTTGCCGTCGGGGACCAAGGTGGCTTCCGGGCTGTCAGGGTGAACTCCTTCGGTCACAGCTGTCGGGGATACTGCGTTCAGGAGGGGCTTGTGGGAGGCGTAGGTCATCGCGCAGTCGGTGTCGCTGTCCAGAGGGAGGCCGGAGCTGGTGAACTCCACCCCAGAGTCACTCATCTCCAGGAAGTTGGAGTCTGAGTTGAGAGCATGGTAGCGGCCCGGCTTTGACACCTCAAGGCCCTAAGTGGAAGGAGGGAGGAGGTGAGAGAAGATGAAAGGCAAAGGAGGGGAAAGCAGATAAGGTGGGGAGTGATGACAAATAGTAAAATGAGAGAGAAGGAGAAGGGCAAGGAGAATAAAAGGATGTAAGAGGTAGATGATAGTAGAATGAAACAGGATAAGAAATTAATTGAAACCAGGAACGGCAAAAGAAGGGGAGTGGTAAGAAAGTGGAGGGGAGGGGTAGAATAAGAGCACGAGGAGCACAAAAAAGGAGGAGGAGGGGAAGGGGAAGGGAATGGCAGACGGTGGTGGAAGGGTAAGGGGAAAAGAAGTGGGAAAAATTCAGGTCAGTGAAAAAGCAACTTGAATAATTAATGAACATGTTTCTAGGACCGTATTTATAGATTTACCTTCCGCTCCCTGCTAGGCACCACTACTTATTTCCTTGTTACACGCAGACAACACGACACGACTGAACATTGTGGGAATGGAAGAGCAAATAAGCCACAGGAATGAATTTAAGTGTGTTAAAAGACAATAAATCACATTTGTACGTAAGTTATAGTAAAATGTAGGTTATGGATGAGAAGCTGCACCTGCTTTCCTCCATTAAATATAGAGACCGTATTTCATTATTTAGACACAATGGTTAAAATAATAAAGTCATATATTCCCTGTATAAAACATGTAGTTGTTGTAACTGTTGTTCCTGAGATGGATGTCATGTCATTTGCAGGTCAAGTGTTAAACAAGGCTCATTTCAATCGCTATACTTAACATATTAAAAAGTGACGTAATGCTGCTGGAATAATAGTTAAATGTAACTTAGATATGTTTAACCCACCTGTCGTCCTCCCAGTTCAAATTGACCCCATCTCTTTTGACTGTTCCTTCTTTCCTTCCTTCCTCCCTCTTTCTTAAATGTGTCCTTCGTTCTTCCCTTCCTTCCTTCTTTCTTTGCTCCCTCCTCCTTCCATACTTCTTTCCTCACTTCCTTCCTTACTCCTTTCTTTCCTTCCTTCCTTCCTTCCCTCCCTCCTTACTCCTTTCCTTCCTTCCTTCCTTCCTTCCTTCCTCCTTTCCTCCCTCCTTACTCCTTTCCTTCTTTTCTTCCTTCATTCCGCCCTCCCTCCCTCCCTCCTTAATCCTTTCCTTCCTTCCTCCCTTCCTTCCTTCTTTCCTCCCTTCCTCATCCTTTCCATCCTTCCTTCCTTGACTCGAGGACAACAGGAGGGTTAAGATAAAACTCACTTTTTAACCAAAGCCCACTTTAGTCTGCACACTTAGCCTTTACTTGACCTTACAAACACAACACATCCACGCTCGAAGTGAAAGCTACTTTACTTCCACTTTTACGCTGATCTTGTGCGTTAGAGTGCATCTGTGACGTCTGCAGAAGCCACAATAAAGTAACTCGAAGGGACTCTCTGAACCTTGAACACTTTACTTTCTTTATTTTCAGTTTCACAAAAGATCCCTCCTGTAAACTTTAATCTAATCTGTTCCACTTGTCTGTGCAGTGTGTAAGGTTGATTGCCTTTTAATTACACTTGGCACTGACCTGACATTATATAGCAGGTTGGTTCCTGCCAAGCAATCTCAGACACAAGGACAGTTAATGATTTTTTTGCCCTCAGTTTTTTTATTGATATATTACTTTGGATAATAACCTTCCTGACAGTACACAAGTGTTTTATAATCATGTTTTTGATATTACTTGCTTGCTACAGCTTTTACTCCAAATCAGGATCAAGCCATGGCATTATAATAACATGTTTTATTCTTTAAACACATACACCACATGTTGTTGATTTTAACTCATTTAAGGTTGGTAGGAAAGCTTCTCGATTGTACCACTAACCTTGATGGTGACTTCTGTGCTCTCCGTAGGCTGCTCACACACAGACTGCATAAGAGATTCCTCAGTGAACCTGGTGTAGGCCTCATGGACCACCTGCAGACCCATTCACACACACACACAAACACATACACACACATGCACACACACAGGAGATGCGTCAAAACATGACCGCAAAATTTCACTTCTGCATAATTCTTCTTCAAAAATAAGTAGAGAGGATATAAATACACACTAGGCACATGTAACTGCACAGGAAGCACTCAAATAAATGTGTAAGATATCGAAGAGGACACTTGTGTGACATGAATGAGAGACATGGGGGGTTATTTGTGTCATGGTGATGTCGGAGGTTGAGAGGAAACAGAGCCGAAAAGGCTGTAATCTTTAAAAAAAATAATAATAATAATAATAATGTCGGTCCCTTTGATGTGCAGGAAAGACAACATGAGGCGGAGAAGCACGAAGCAAAATGTGAAGGGGGATAAAGACAAGTTTGGTGAGGTAGCTGGGAGAGAGATGAGAAAAAGAAAGTCATAGAGAAACATTTTTGGTGAAACTGTCATTTAACCAAGTAATGAGAGCATAAATCCTCCTGTGTGCTCAGCAGAGCATTCATACTGCTGCTCCAATATTTAAGTATATCATGTTTAGTACCTAGTAAAAAGTGAGAAAATGCCCCAAAATTACCGGCTCTACAGTAGATAACTTGATTTACAAGCCATTTTAGTAAAGCTATGCAGCTAAATATCACCTTTTTGTGGGGGTAAACTTCACAAAATGTAATATAAACATAGTCTAATGTACTGTTGTGAACTGCAGGAACCAGGGGTAATGGCATCAGGTATATTGCACCAAAAACAAATCAAAGGCTTTCTGCTGCCTATATACTGCATGTTAAAGAGATAACATTCACTAAAATAAAAAGTTAAAGTAGTTAAAGTAGTAGTTAAAGGAAGAGAGGTGAGGAATAGGAGCCAGATAAGTGAAATATTTTAAAAAAGGAGTGAAAGTGGGAGGAAGAGAAGGTGGCAAGGTAAGTGGCAGAGGGTGTAAGAAAGATAAATGCCGGAAAAAAAGTGAGACGCAAGAGGTTTAAAAGTGAGAGAATAAAAGAGACAAAAGTAGGAAAAGAGAGGAAGCGAGCAAAACGATAAAGATATAAAGGAAAGAAGCACAGAGAGGAATGGAGAGAGTGTAAAGTAGATGGAAGTAAATGAGTAAGATGAGACGAACAGCGAGGCAGACGGAGGGAGTCGGGGGGGGGGGGGGGGGGGGGGGGGGGGGGGGGGGGTATGATTGACTCGAGCTTCATGTCGGTCTCTCGGGTTAAGCCCCGGGAGGTCGCCGACATCCTCTCCCGCATGTTGTCTGTGTTCTCAGACCTACGAGGAAATCCATAAACACATCAGAGCGACCGACATCGAGGGCGACTGCTGTCATCTCAACCTCCGCTGGTCAATACGACAAACACACACGTCAACCTCCCATACGCACATCATGACACACAAGTATTTTTACACATACACATATTACACATACTGCTGCGTAAACTTACACACATTAAACATACAATAATCCACAAACTGGAACAATACTTACAAACAACCAGACACATACAGAGAGTGAGATACATGGGGGTTGGGGGGGGGGGGGGGGGGATGTCCTGCAGTTTAGACATTTACTCATTATGGCTCTATAGTGATTAAAAAAATGTGATAATTATTTATAATGACTGTTCTTCTGGTACTTTTTCTACTATTTAAAGAAGGAGATATCAATTGAATATTACTTATTAAAAAGAACCAGTGTGTAGGATTTATTGGCATCTAGCGGTGAGGTAGCAGATTGCAACAAACTGATAACTACAGGTTTAGTCTGCCAGAGGATTTCCAATGATGCAATGACCTTCTCTCCTCCTTGTCCTCCTCCTCCCTCCATCTCTCTCTCAATCCATTTACATTAATGTACTATTACTGCATCCACTAACTTATCTGTGCTCTCTCGTCTCACATGTAGCCTAGATGCGTCGACATCCAGGACTTTTGGATGTCCGTTTGCTGTCATCACTCCTATTATTTTATATCCTCTCTCCTCTTTCCCTCTCCTCTCTCTCTCTCTCTCTCAACCCCAACCGGTGAAGTCCTTGCCGCTGTCGCCAAGTGTTTGCTCAGGTGGGAATGTCTCTTTAAATTACATTAAAGAGTACAGTCTAGACCTGCTCTGTGTGTAAAGTCCCTTGAGATGACTCACAAAAGACACAAAAGTCTCTAGAGTCGGTGTTTGGTTTGTCTGTTCTGGGTTACTGTAGAAACATAACAGTGCAAGATGACTGGCTCCATGAAAGAGGAACCGCTCCCTATGTAGATATAAAAGGACTCATTATAAAGTAAATGCAGCAAATTTGCAAAGTCCATCCTGCTAGATGCCACTAAATCTTACACACTGGTACTTTTACTGGTCATATTTTGTTTTTAACAGTAACTATTAAACAAGGGAAAGGTCTATATTTACATTCTGGGGCTCTACTGGTGTGATTTACAGTAGAGCCTCAATCAAGGAGGCTAAATCAATGAATAGTAGCAGCAGGATTTCACTTCATGTGACCCGTAGTAACATGTTTGTTCTCATAAGATGGTTGCAATCCAGAAAATTCACTCGCCAAATGTATGACTACTACTTATTAAAGAAAAAAACTCACTATGAAGGTATAAAATTAGCAACTACTAACAGGAAAAATGATGATTAATCACTAAAAAATAGTCATTTTTGGGGACATTTGGAAGTAAATATAAAAACTGCATGCCATAGTGGGAGTGTATCTACATCATGTCACATATTGATTTATTGCTTTGCTTATTTGAAAACTACACTTAACATCTAATGCAGACAAACACAGTAAACAAACAGTAAAAACACTGACACAGCACACGCACACACTTTCAGGACAAGTAGTTGAATGTGCAGTGATGATTCTCAAAAAAAAAAAAAGTCAAGATCATGAGAGATTTGCTCATGAAGGATAATCACTGCTGCCCTTATCACATACATCACACACAAAGTCAAATACACACACAAAACCAGCACTAATATCTACACATACACATAGGATATTTACTTCAGAGACCACAATGAAACACAGAAGTAAAAAAAAAATATGTGCATGTGTGTGCGCTTAGCTAGCTGAATCATTAAATACTGGATGTAAATTATAGCAGTGAAGCTATTATGTCTGCAGTTATCAACTAAATTGTTTATGAGTAACTGCAGTGCTGGTCTGTTCTGGGTTGTTTATCAGCAAGAGAAAAAAAAAGAAAAAAGAAAGAAAGTGGAGAGCGGAGCAGAGGAAAGGGTGGCATAAATATCTCACAAGTCGTACATGACATTAGCGTCACTTTCTCTAATAGCGTCGCTCAGCTGCAGTTACGCACACCAATAAAGAAGATGTATAAACCATTCCAACAGGTCATTTAGTCTCTGTGCTGAATGTCAAAAAATGAAATCTTCTTAAATCAAGTGAAAAGAAGTGGGCTCGTTTCTCCGGTGTGGAAAGGAGCCAAGAAACTGTTTTTCTCCACTTCAGCAGAAAATTTCCACTTGTTTTAAGAAATCTAAGACTTTAGTAGTAAATGTAGGATTAAATGACTTGTTAACATGGATGCTCCTGCAGCGTGCACCTTGACCTGGGTCAAAACTGAACCTCAAATCCTATAAGACAGATCTGACTGACATACAGCTGGGCCTCCTATGACCTTCCCTTGAGCTTTAACAAAGATATTTCTAGATTCTAGTAAGAAATAAAACAAAAGTTTTCTTTAACCCTCCTGTTGTCCTCGAGTCAAGGAAGGAAGGGAGGAAGAAGGAAACAAAGGAGGGAGGAAGGAAGGAAGGTAGGAAGAAGGAAGGAAAGGAGGAAGGAAGGAAGGAAGGTAGGAAGAAGGAATGAAAGGAGGGAGGGAGGAACGAAGAAGGAAGGAAGGAAAAAGGAAGGAAAGGGGGGAGGAAGGAAGGAAAGAAGACGGAAGGAAAGGAGGGAGGAAGGAAGAAGGAAAGAAAGGAGGGAGGGAAGAAGGAAGTTAGGAAAGGAGGGAGGAAGGAAGGAAAAAGGAAGGAAAAGAGGGAGGAAGGAAGGAAGGAAGGAAATGAGGGATGGAGGAAGGAAGGAAAAAGGAAGGAAAGGAGGGAGGGAGGAAGGAAGGAAGGAAGGAAGGAAGGAAGGAAGGAAGGAAGGAAGGAAGGAAGGAAGGAAGGAAGGAAGGAAGGAAGGAAGGAAGGAAGGAAGGAAGGAAAGAAGGAACAGTCAAAACAGACAGGGTCAATTTGACCCGGGAGGACAAAGGTTAAAAAGGTCCATACTGGCTTTTTTTTGCATATTTCAGCCCCTAAACGGCATAACAAAAACACTACTGCCAATCATTTATTTATGTTTTTAGACATATTTCTTTATGTGGCATGTAAAAAACTTTAAGAATATACCACATAATGCAAAAATTAACTAATATATTCTTTGATTTTACATTAAAAAGGGATATTAAAGCTAAGCCCTGTCAGCTCAGTCTGTCAGGATCCCTGAGGCACTTTGTCCCAAGTCGTTGTGCCAAATCCACTTAAGGTCATTTATTGACTTTTTGAATCAAATCAGGCCTTCGATCAACTTCTGCTTGTTCATTCAGATTGATAGCAGTTTCTCCTCAGTGTCCAGGATTTATTGAGTGTGCCGGTGCTCAATTCTATTAAACTGCTTTCATTTCAAAAAGCGCCGCGATTTTACAAAATACTGAACACACATTTCTGAAACTGTCACCAATGAGCTCGTCACACAATAGCAAGTTGATCAAAGAACTTATTTGCGAAATAAAAGCAGCACATTTCTTCAAACACCGATATATATAAAAGAGAGAGCAGAAACAAAGAGGCCAGAACACATTTCTCTCACCAAGAAGAGGCTCCGTTTGAGGCTCCTTAAAGTAAGAGGGAGACACAGTGCAACGCAAAAGGCAACAGCGTTAGCTGGGCCGCCAAAGACAGACATCCAGCTCTGAGCACACATGTAGGCCTCAGATCCACAGTGGGCATTTTAATTTCACTCAGCACTTGATACTTGACCAAAATGCACATCATTAAAACATGAATACAACATTACACTTTCATATAAAACATACCACGCATCACTGAACGAGACGGGTACAATAGGAATAAAAGATGAATGGACATTTAAATTAATGATAGCTTAAAAATATCACATTGTGGTAAACTATCTACATTTATATTAGATAAGCCAGCTGTCTTCACTTTCTTTTTGTGCAATGCTAGCACACCCAAAATGTGATGCAAACTCTAAAAATAAGGACTAGACCTTTTTCCACAGCAGGCATATCAGCCCTGTTTACACCTGGTATTAACAGGCGTCTCAGGTGATCCGATCACAACTGGACATACAACACACATCGCTGCTCACACTTGTCTCTATTATACGTCTGAGCTAACCACTCAGGTCCAGATCTTGTTGTTGCCATGGCGCCAGATAATAAAAATGTTCAGATTACTCCAACTTCGTACATCTGTCCTCATCTCCATTATTTAAACTATTTACCAAAACAACCACCACATCCTGCACTGATGTATTTTCCTGTAACATCGTTTCTGGGGACGCATCAGGACACATTAGTGTTTACACTAATAAAGATGTGTGGTCAAATGTGAGCCATCGGATCCTAATACATCTTGGAGGGCGTTTAAACTTGTATTTAGTGCTTTCCATTTGTGATCGGATCATCTGAGACGCATCTTGACGCCAGGTGTAAACAACGTCTTAGTAGAAAACAGACAGTGTGACAGTACCAGGACCCTGAAACTGAAGCATCTAAATGGACTTCAGTTATGTAAAAATAAAAATTAAGGTCTATTACATGTAGCAGCATCACTGGATGAGGTAATGTAAAGTATCGGGCTTAAACTTTGAATCTTGGGTTGCATTGAAAATATACAATAACACACATATATACAGTAATGGAGAAAAAGAGAGAACAGAGACAAACATAAGTAATATTGATTTGACATCACAGACAAATACAAATAAATTGATCAGTATTAGTCTATAGCGAGTGTAGAGTAAGAAGAGTCTATTTGGTTATTGATATGTGGAGCAGCTTTACAAATACAGCTGGATTTTATTTGGGTAAAAATACCGTTATACACCAGGTCTGATCTAAAATCTAGTATATTTATAATCTCCAATTTTTAAAAAAACTGTGAACTCAATTAAAAACATTAATATTCTGAATGAGTAACATGACATATTGACTAAATGCTTGGTATGATCTAATGATCTCTCCAAAAATGATGGGTCTCTGCTGCTTTTGCTGACTTGTTTACAATGAGGGAGTCATTTGTTTGCAGTCGATGTTTAATTGGTCCATAAATTAACTCTGGAGGACGGGTCGGCTGTCAGTTATTTCTAACGATTGAATGATTCAGTCAATCTGCCATCGTTGAGTCAAGGACTGAAATGTCATGTAGTTTAAATTTAAAACATTTCCACCTTAAATAAAGATGTTTGATAGCTTGAATTTGGATTATCTTTGGTAATAACTCAGACTTGCTATATTACTGACAGATTAAATATCTTGGACATTATATTGTGGCTTCTACAAGAAAATAATGTATTCTAAGATCTATGTTTGTGTTCATTTAATCAGCATGTTTTATTAGGCACTCATACCATTGATCTTGATATTTCTTATACCTTTTAGTCCTCACATCAGACTATCATCCCTCTGTACTGAAATCAATTCCTGAGCCTGGTGTTTCTGTGTATTTAGTAGGTAAGTCATCTGTTTGTAATGGGCTTTTAATTGGTTCATAAATTCAGCATCCTACTGGGAGAGGTGGGGAGAGGACGGGTTAAATGTCAGCTCTTCTAAATCATCCAATCAGTCAGTATCGAATAAGTGAATATAAGGAGAGCAAAGGCCAATGTGCACGAGGCCAATTGGAAAACAATCAAATGTTTTAATATTGTTCCAACAGGTTCATCACAAGCTTCGAACGCCCGTAGGATTAATTTATCATTGAAGAATTTTAAT
This sequence comes from Scomber scombrus, assembly GCF_963691925.1. Taxonomy (NCBI): domain Eukaryota; kingdom Metazoa; phylum Chordata; class Actinopteri; order Scombriformes; family Scombridae; genus Scomber; species Scomber scombrus. The sequence continues at coordinate 5,809,188 of NC_084985.1, read as the reverse complement.
TAAAATTGACACTTGGACGTCATGGCGTGACAGTGACGGCACCTTTAATGGCTTTTTCCAAATTAATTTCATAAACACTGGATCTGAAATTGGCTAAAAGTACAACATTAAAATAAATCATACAATTATGGAAACTAACAAAAACAGCTGTGTGTTTTGGTGAGGTACTCTATGTTCCATAAACACTCAAAAATCAAGTAATTATTATATTTTATTTACCAGAATGGATAAAAAGCATTTTCTTTTATCAACTAATCATCAGTTTCCTGTGTAAACATGCTGCAATTTTAGCATCTGGTACTAAAATAATAAAGCGTCATGGCAGAGACAAAGACACTGACCATCTAATGCTCGCTTCATGTCTGGCTGTGGATTTCTGATGCACGTCATCCGCCTCCCTCCCTTCTCATTTCCAGTCAGCTCTCCACTGTGTACTGATAAAGGTTTGAGAATAGCACCTCTTGCTGCCTGGCTGGAGGTTGCATCTTCTGTTTATAATTTTATAATGAAAATTGTAACATTTTATGATGAAAAGTCATGTGGTAGATACAAACATCCAGATTTTTAAAAAAAAGGAAAAAAAAAAGAAGCTGGACCAAATAACAAAACCTGTAACAGCAGGAAAATGTCAGCACACTGCAGGGTTTTTTTGTGCTTTTTTCCTTTTTATTTTAACAGTAGATGACATGGAGGCCGACAGCAAACAGGGAAAGAGAGAGAGAGAGGGGAACGTCGCTTGCCGGAATCGAGTCCGCCAGTGACGCTGCCTTTATGTGGCATGCGCCGTAACTACTGGACTACCGAGGTGCTCCCCAATGCAGGTACATTTAATCAGATATCATAATTTCGAGTTTAAAGCTCTTCTTCAGACTAAAGACAATCTGTATAGTCACCATCTTAAATCCACATAGGCCCAGGTCACCTGACAGTCACATGACCAATCCCACTCAATATCTCAAAGTCTTTAGTCTGAAGAGCAGTAAGCTTGAAACGTCACTAGTGATATCCTATTAAATCTACCTGCATTGGGAGCTGCAGTGTGCTGACTTTTTTCCTGCTGTAACATATTATAATGAGAAAATGTTAGAAAATGGCTTTGTTTGCCTAGATCTATTAATTTATAACACATATAAACAAATATTAAAACAAATTTGCGGGCAGCAAGTTAACTAAACTGAATCTATTAAATGTGCAATGGTTACTGTGGTGGAAAATATATACTTATGAATATATTATGCATTTCTGGTATGTATCATTAATAAGGTATACATTACATTTTTGATATTTACCTTTAATTTGATATGCATGGTTGATATGTCTCTTTATATCTTTTCATAAGTTAAGACAGGCAGAGCATACAACTGTGTATTGGACAGAGCTTTGTAATTCTACAATAGGCCTGATTGAAAAATCATGTACTTGGTTACCAACACAGCCATTTCTTGGCAGTTAGGAAAAATTCCTCAACTTTTGCCTTCAATTATTCCTCTTAAAAAAGGATAACAGCATGACTTTATTTATTTCTTAAGAAAGTATTTCTGAGGAGAAAAAAAGGTCTTGACTGAAACATTCTCCTCTTCTTTATGGCAGCTAAAGCACGACTCCCACTTCTGTTATTTGAGAGGTTCTGATTGAGCCAGAAGTGGAAGAAAAACACTGACTGGTGCAGGAGGGACACATATGTTCAGTTCTTTCTGCAGAAATAACTCAGGTGTTTTTTATTATAAGGATCTTTAACTTGGACTTCTCCTCGACTCTGACACACATTAAATCTATTTCCTCTTTCGTTCGACATTTACACCATTTCTTTGGCCTTTGGATGCTGCTCCTATCCTAAGTGATTTACACTCAAAGCAGCCATAATAATAATGACTAGTTCCCAAACAGCATATATGACAGACTTTCTCGCATCTCTGAAGGTTTCAATAACGAAAGACATTTTAAAAAAGGGACAGAGAGCAGCAATAGAAATTTACTTTTCCCTGGGTCATCAGCAGCCATGTTTTTGGGTTTTTTTTTGTTAAATCTGGCTGTGACACCTTTTGCCAAATCCAGAACTGCAGGGAAGCAAGTTCACCAGCTGACCATCCTGACTCCCACAGCAGGAACAGAACTGTCCTCCACCTTTTCATCCTCTCACACACACACACACACACACACACACACACACACACACACACACACACACCTCAGTCTAAATTTCCCTTCATGCGCACTGCTCCATAAGGACGTTCCCACCATAGGGGCCCTGCTACATTCCTCAATGTGACAGTGATAGTGAGTAATGCGGGTGGGTGTGCGTTACCTGTCTGAAAGCTTCGCCTTCTGACTTGCCGGCCTGCTGAGCGATGACCGCGAGTTTCTTGTTCTTCTCGTTTCTCTTGTGAACTTTATACAGACAGGACAGCAGGCACACCATCAGCATGAAGGCGATCAGGCCCAGCATGGCGAGGATGGCTACAGTCAGCGGTGGCAGCTTATAGGCTGAGAGCAGGATGTGGAAAGAAGAGCAAAAAAAGAACCAGAAAGATAACAAAAAAATAAGGCTTTTGAGACTACAGCATGTCTAGAGAAGGCCTTGATGATGCATATGGCTGCCACCTTGGCTGTCTGGCTGCTCATTTTCCATCCCTGCTTTTTGTATTGTAAAATTAATCATGTTTTAATTTGTAACTTGTACAAAAATACTGTTTATTATCTATATTATTATCTATTATTTCAAGTCCTGTCTATGTCCTCTGCAGAGGTACAAATAAAAAGAGATCTATGACACTCTGTTACCATATCAGTTTCTTTATCAATATTTATGACCATCTTTCATACCAGTTATGTGAGTAAGGTCACATCGCTCCATAAAAATGGTAAATCATAAAAGCAATTTCGCTTCATCTCTTCCTGCGGGTAAAATCACCAGTAACTCATGTTTCTAACCTTTGAACACTGACACTCATGATCTTACTTGCTTGAGAAAAGCTCTCACTATATACTATATTTACTGTACACAGAGCATGTTTCATTATGACTTTGAATTGCTTGACTCTGACTGGTGTGATGTTTTATCAATGACGTAAACGCTTCCAATAAACATGATCTACAGCTGTTTGGAGGCTCTTTCAGATACTCAAAGATAATATACATGACAAAAAATCATCACAATTTATGTTTGTGTGCAGTTGGCTAAGTGATAGATTGTGTAGCCTGGGAAGGTTGCTAGGCTACAGTCATTAAAGATAATGGCCAATATCAGGTGGTAGCGGACTCATGAGTGTTTTTTCATTTACCCTCCACCTCTATGTAGACATGGGCCACAGGAAACCCAGCCAGGTCTGATATTTTGAAGACGCCCGTGTCGGCCATGTGGACCTTCTTAATGACGAGCTCGGACCCTTCCACTGTGAGCCTGCCCTCCAGCAGAGGGTCCAGTGGCGTCTCCACAACCCCCTGATCGACGATGACTCGGTCCTGATTGTCTGATTTGGGCCTGTAGACGGCGTTGACGTTGGAATGGTGCGTGTAGAGTTTAATCTTCACGTTTCCTCCGTGGGAAAAGTGCATGAAGATCTGGTGTTCTGTGGAGAACCAAATGGAGAAATAAGTGCGTGAATAGGTATTAATGCACCTTTCCTTCTCTGCAGATGTTGCTATGTTTCCCTTTGATTGAAGCCATTTCGAAACCCTGATTTCTCAGTGCAGCAAACATTCATTCTGAAAGTTGAAATGCTAATAGCTTACGATGCTAACTGGTCACTATTAGCAGTAATTCAATAAACACAAATGCACAAATGAACCTTCACTTTAATCAATAGATTGCCATGAAATTTGGTTCAGACATTCATGGTTTGCAGGGGTTGAATCTGATCCTCTGTCTTTTTCCTCTAGATCAGTGTGCTCCAACCCTGCTCCTGGAGAGTTTTAGGTATCTCCACCACTCTATCACACCTGATTCTAATAATTGACTCATTATCGTGCCCTTTGGCATGATTTAGCTGCTTGATAATGAGTTCATTATTAGAATCAGGTGTGATAGAGTGAGAAGATACCTAATATATGCAGGCGAGTAGCTTTCCAGCAGCAGGATAGGAGATCAGAGTATAACCCGCATTCAGTATTTTTTGAAGCCAAGTGTTGTATTTTAAAGGTATTTCCTCTACACCCAAGACAATGATACATGAGAGAAGAATAGATACAGCACAAAAACTCCAACTGTAGTTTATCATGAAGGCAAAGTCTGTAAAATACTGGGTTATATCACAGACCTGGCTCGTCTCATAGCAATGTTATGCAAGACAAATTTAGTACCATACGCACATCATCACTGCACTTAAAACCAGATACACTCACACATGAAACCAACATGTTCAGTCTGTCCAAACCCGACGGATGGATCAGTAAACTGAACCTGAGAGGATACAGCGAAACACAAATCTCTCCTCCTCACCTCTGACATTCAGACAGTTCCTCATCCTGACTTTGCCCTCGCGGTCCAGCACAGTGAAGCTCCCCTCGTCTGCCATCCTGACTGCGTGCAGCGCCACCCGTTTCTCTGAGACACTGAGACGTCCCACATATTCCTCTGAGGCCACCACCGTCTGGTTGTATAACATCACGGCTGGAGGCTCTGTAGCATGCTGTAACTGGGTCTGATTGGTGTGCTGGATGAGACTGGGCCTTAACAGGGTGAAGAAGAGGACAGAAAAGACAGTACCCAAATTAAAATGGACACAGTTAATACCAAACTAACAACCCAATCAGTGATGTTGCTGTAGTTGTTTTTGCCTTTAACTGCTGATTGAAAGCACCTGCTGTGACATCACTGATTGAGATGTGGTTAATAACATATAAATGGATGAGTTCTTTTGTTTCTGTACTTTTCTGTCGACCTTTCGCTGACTGTACCTGAACTCCAGGGTGATCGGGCCTTCAACTTGGTTGAGATGCATGTTGAAGGTTTCTCCATACTTCACATCCTGCTCCACAGAACAGTCTGATCATAAAAGGAGAAATAAGGAGGAAATAAAGGTAAAAGCAGGATCTTTGTGTAGCATTGTCTTGGTGTTTTGAAAATCATTGTGTACAAAACAGCTCTGAAGAAAAAGGTACACAGACATCTGTAACCTACTGGCACATTAAGACATGTAAAAACACTACATTTGGAACAATTATATGTCTCATAGAGTATAATTACCATGTTAAAATCCTTAAAGCATCCTTACTTCTTTTCCCTCATTAAAAAATCCAGTATCTATGCAAAATACATTTAATTTCAGTTATATATTCTATATCTCCTCAGCTAAGCTTAAACATCCAAATGAGGCAACAAGAAGAACATATTTTTGAGAAGAGGGAGACTTTAACTTTATTTTATCTACCTTATCTTTGGGAATCTTTATGATTTACAAATAAGGCTTGACAACCTCACACAACATGAGATTTGTTTGGTTTCACATGGTCTTAATTTCACAAACAGCTGATCAACACAGTATTTAGCGTTCTTTTAGACTTTTGTGTGTCCTAAATATTCAGATACTGGCTTAGCTAAATAATCTTCATACTGTTGAGAGAGAGATTATTGCCATTGTTCATCTAGTACGCTTTAAAAAATCCAAAAATGATGATAAAACAGGTGTTATTCATTCCACAGTTGTGTTTTAAGACAGAATGATTTTATTAATTATCTCGTGTGTGTTTCTGCATTTTCTGTATTTCTCCATTGACAACATCAACTTGTGCAACTTGTTTGTCCCCCTCTGACCTACTTCAAAGATTTTATTCACCAACAAAACAATGACTGAAGTCAGACTTTGAGCTAGGAAACACTTTCTAAACATCTTATTTCTGGATGAGAACAGAGAAGACTGCGTACCTCTAACAATGAGGACGAGGTGCTTCTCTGCGTTGGTGTTGTTGGTGTTCTTGATGATGTACATGCCCTCGTCCTCCTCCTGTACATCCTCCAGAACCAGGCGGCCCTGAGAATTGAGGCTGCCGCGCGGGTTCACCGCTTTGCCCTCTTGTAGCAGAACCACCGTGGAGGTCTTATTGATCCTGGATTTAAACACGACCTCTCCGAAGTTGCCGGACGGGACATCGATGTAAATGTCCTCACCGAAGAAGGCCGTCCTTCGTTCTTCTTTGACTGGATTGACTGGAAGGAACGATTAAAAGTAAGCTTTTGTCTTCCCACATTTCCTCTTTGATTTGAACCAGTGAACTTTTAATTACACTATCACTGTATCTTCTCTCATGCATATAAGCTATTAATTCTCGCAAAGCATTTCTGGTCATGCATTCAGATCCAAACAAGCATGCTATCTTACCTTTTAAAGATTCTGACACGACTGTGAAAGGAAAATAAAGATGTTATTTTAAAATGCATCTTTTTTTAGTTGCCGGCTGATTTGTTCAAAGATCTCTAAACAAGCCACGGTTCCTTTGTTCTTACTGAATAACCAAACAACTTTTGAAATGTAAATGCCCTACATAATAACAGCTAAAAATAGACCAGATGTAAATACAAGCTGACGACTCATAATAAAAAAGAAAAGAGCACAACTAAGAGGAAATTAAATAGATCACACAATAAGTTTCTTTGGTGCAGTTTTCATAAAAATCTCTGCTGATCATTCAGTTAAGACAAATGTAGTTTTGTAGAAGGTCTGTTTCAGCCATTCATTTATCCAACACACTCCCAAGTGACTGATTATCTTTGTGCTTACCAGTGCAGAACAGGGCGCTAAGCACTGCAGTGATGATTACTTTCATCTTGAAGAGTTGGTCTCTGAAAAAAGAAGAAAAACACACTAAATAAAGATGTTTGTTCATAGCATGATTAAGTTTCTAAAAAAAGAGATATCTTCCATGTCTTTAGGGTAGTCACATTAAAATATTATAATTCATGTGACATGAAAAGCTTTGTGTTTAGAAAAGTAAACTCATCATTAAAGACATATTTGAAAAAAACACCTCTGCAAGGTTAACGGATGCCAACTTCAATCTGAGTCCTCAAATCTAAGAGAAGTGTGCCCCCTCCTGCTCTACACGAATAGCATTTTCACAAATTAGCCCTTTCAAAAGCGAAGAAAGAGCACCGCCTATGCTCCCTGACACAAAAATCTATAGCGCTGCAATAAAGTAAAATATACTATTACGCCAACTTGTACAGATAAAGTGCCTTTGAGGAGGAGGGAAGCGTGCCTGAGTGAAAGACATCACTTTGTGTGGTGAGCTGAAGAGCGGCTCTTCGTGTTTCCTGCGGCGTGACGAGTCAATCTTCTCTCCACTCACGACACATCTCCACAAACCACAGAGAGAGACATGACTTAGGAGGAGGGGGAAAGGACACTGGGCTGGACTCGACTAAGCAGTAATAGCACAGAGATAATATGGTAGGATAATTAGATATATGGATAGAGGGAGAAACCACAGCAAAGAGAGAGAAATGTGCAAAGAAAAGAGCATTGCAAACAAACTTTTCAAAGGACACCAAAGCCAAGAAATGTCAAACTCAAGTAGCTCTAAAGTAAGAGAGATGTGCAATCCCCCAAAACAACAACAGGACTAAAATTAAAATTGTAGGTTTGTTGCTCAGACAAAGCTCTGGTAATAAATGTGCATGTTATTGCCAAAGTGCCTTATTCTAACTGCTGAAGCTTCATATTGGCTTTTGGCGTATTAGTATTTTTAATGTAGCAAGAACTGAAGATTTGGTTCTGCTCTATTTAGTTTTGTTTTCTTTCTCTCTTTCTATTTTTCTGTACTTTTTAAAAAAAAAAAATTATTATACTTGGGTTGTTTTTTTTTAGTTGTGTGTTTTTATGCTTCCAATTTTTACCATTAAATCATCTGATATTTAGTTTTTATGTAAAACACATTGAGTTTCCCCTCTGTATGAAATGCACTTATAAATAAAGCTGCCTTGCTTACTTAAAGGCCAGTATGGAGATCAGGGATGATTAGAATAAATGCTTTCATATTATGGATAACATATAAATTTGTTTTTTTTTAAACCTGAAAAAAACCCTCAAGATGTCCTTTAAATCGCTGCCAGTGGGCGTGTGAAAATAACAGCAGATGCAGCATTCTCTACACATCCATCTGTTCCCTCTCAACACTGACAGGAGCAATATTCATTTACAGTACAACTCCACTGCCTCAAAGCTGCACCCATCATTAGGCCGACACACGGACAACAACAAGCAATCCGGTCATTTCCGACCTGACCACAATCTCAACAACAACCGGCCTAATGGGATGGTTGACATTACTGACTTCAAAACACCAACATGTTCAGCTATTAAGGCAGAAAATGCACCAAAAGTCATGAACTAAAGGAGTGTGTGAAGACTTACTGACGATCACAGGCCTAAATAACAAGCACGCAAGATCACTTTGAGCTTGGCATGTGCTACATTACAGATTCCCATTCTGCAAAAAGTTAGAAAGCTTAAAGCATGTTTCAGACTTCTGCACAATATTGTGAAGTATGAGTTCTTTTCCTGTTTGTTTGTATCCACTGCAGCATTCAGGGATACAGTAAATCGCTGCTTTTTAGACTCTGAGAGAGAGAGAATAATACAAAGTCATTGAGTTTCTGCCAGCTTTCTTCAGATGAGGGACTAGAGAGCACTATTCAAAAAAAAGAAGAAAGAAAAGAAGAAAGCCCGTCTACTTTCCTTCCACACGCCAAGCAAATGTAAAGTCACTTCAAAATGACGGCCTGGCAGTAAAGTGGGCAGAAAAATTGCTCAAGAGGCTCTCAGTCCTTCAGCAGAACATAGTAATCATAGCATATTTTCTAATCGGTGACGTACAAAGCAAGATGAATGGTCTCATTTTAATGTTCTACAGAGCCATTAGCTTATTGCACGAGCGCAGAGTGCATGTAGCGGCACCCTACAAAGACACAAATCACAGGTTTGATTCATGGATGGAGAGGGCTATACGTCTAACAAGAAAATGAAAGGTCACTTCCGATTATAAAAAAGGTCATATCGCGTATCATTCTCACGGCAGGCATACACACGCACACGCCCATTCAAGAAGTGAAACATGACGTCCAGTCGAAGGCAACACAAAGCACTCGTGACAAGGCTGAACGAGGCCTCTTCTCGCCCCACTTGACAGATGACTCCTTTAAACCTCAGAGCCCAAAAAGAAAAGAATGAAGGCCACTATGGGTAAAACACAAACTTTTAAGACATTTTAACCCTCACATACTGTTCAGGGTCTAATTTGAACCATTTTTTTTACATTTGTGAGAAGAAAAAAATCATTAAAAACGTTTCTTTTAGCCAGAAATTTGACAACCTATCTTCATGTGACCCACAATATACAAAAAATTGAGACATTTTACAACTTTTAAGAAATGTTTTAGTGCAGCTGATGAATTTTATAAAGGACACTTTTACATCTTTGTCCTGGACAAAAGTATCAAAGCTAAAGAACCAGAGATACAGATAAAACCGCTGCTCTTGAGTTGAAGGCGAAACGTCCACTTTTAAAAGTCAAATTAAATGAGGTCACCGCTCTCCTGTCTCCTGTTATGACCATTAGATCAATCAAAGAGCATGAGTTGCAGCATTTAGTGTTGTGCGTGTGACACATCCAGCAATCTTTCCGGCTGATCTCATCAGACTGACATCCATCCTGACTGACGGACTTAAGAGTCTTTCCCCCCCTCATCTCTCCCACAGAAGCCAAGCAGGCAGAGCATCATGTCTCTATCCTCCTCCAGTTACAGTATTGTCTCTCCATCTCATCTTTCTGCTTCTCTCTATCTCCTCCTTCCTGACTCACTTCTGTCTCATAATGCCTTGTCTTTCCCTTTTCCACCAATACTTAATTATCCTTGAATGGCTCGTGTAAAGGTCAGTGAGAGTGATTCATTGTTTTGACGATATCCTGGTCCAGTATTACCCTAAATATTAAAATCTTCCAAAGTGTCACACACAGCTGATAGGATGATTTCCCTCCTTACTGCAGCTCCTTCCACTTTTGCTGCTAATGTCCTTATCCAAGATGTTCAACACCAGCACCTTCAATGAAAAGATACTGACATCAATGCTGCCTTGAAAGTGAGTCCCCTGGCTCGTCACCAGCACTTTTCCTTTCCTTACCCCTCCACCCTTCACTACTCCCCCTCTTCAGCCTGTATGCAGCACATAAAGCCAGGAGCAGCTGCTGGTGCAGCCGCGGGTGTGTCATGAATGGGGGGCTGTCCTGTTTCAGGGATTTCCAAGATGGAAGGATAGAGGAAATAAGAGGAAGAGAAAGAACGAAGGAGGAATGAAGGATGAAGAATGTGTGGTTGGGTTTATCACCACAATTAGACACTCAAATGCCAGAGTCTGTGCATGATTGAATTCATTTTTATATCTGTGAATAAAGCATTTCCCCTCTCTCTCTCTCTCTCTCTCTCTCTCTCTCGCTCTCTCTCGTACTATTTTGGTCCTTCACAGATCACAGAGGGAGCCTCCAATCTGCAGTTATAGCTGAAGATGAAGCAGATATATAGCTGTTTCATGTAGCTGGTATAATCACAGTTTGGTGACTCATATATATTTTTCTTGTTTAATTTGACATCAGATATTAGTAGGACTGTCCCCTTATTACTGTTTATTACTCGTTGCACTCATGCACACAACACACTGTAAGGTAATGTTAATGACTCTCTATGTGACAAACACTTAGTCAGCGGCTCTAATTTGTGCCGTAGTCTCCAAGTACATTGCGTAACTGGGATGGTCCAGAAAATACCCCCTGGATTCAGACGGGTATATCCCACACACAGGACAAGATAATGCACCACAGCTTGGGAAACATACGCAAAAAATAACAGAATACCATGTCTTAAAAGCACTACCAGAGTAAGATTACTGTTCATCCAAGATAGGAGAAGAAATATTAGTGAATGTACAGATTTAACACAAATTGGCGGAAGAAATGAGGCCATTCGGTGCACGAATACCTGGTTAAATAATGTCTCGTCTAAGCCACGCTTGGATTCCTGTCTGAATAATCTGAATCTTATCGTTTTCCTCAAGCAACACAGGAAGTTTACCCATTCAGTGATATGTCAGGAAATCGTTCATTGTTTGGTTCTTGTGTGAAGATGCCTCTAATTACTGCCATGCTGCGCGCCTCCGCCGCGTTACTGTTGGTTACACGCCCTAAATCAATCGTTTCTGCCGAATGAAAACGACAAATACTAAAAACAGCAAAGGAAAAACTGCATAATTTAACCCATTACCTCCCTGTTATAACGAATACTGCCAATATAAAGAGCAATAGCTGGGATATATAATCAAAATTGGATAATGGTAATTACCTTTGTCAAGCCTTAAATCCGAAAATCACTGGACAGGGAGGGGCTCAGGAGTGATGTTTCTCTGGAAGTCGCTTTTTTTTTCTTCCCCCTTCTTTATTTCATAAATTTAGTCCAGCCCCTCACCCCCAACCCCGCAACAGCAGACTTCAATGGGATCGAGAGTGGATAGAGAGCTTCGGTTGATGTCGGATTTGTGGATCAATAGAAGTCGGCGGTTCTCGGGAAGCATCGGTTTATTCCGTCATTCATGCCTCGGACCCACAAGCAGCCTCTTCGCAGTTTAACCTCAGATGACCGTAACACGCGCACGATTTCTCCTAACTGATGTTGACTCATCTGCTCCAAAAAAAAGACTGTAGTATAGAGGGGGATTCCTTCTCAGTCATTAACTCTTAAACGCCATTAATTTATTCTTTTAAAAGACGATTTCACAATTTTCTTCTCAAAACAACAGTCAGGAGCCAAAATTAATATTGGAATAGCTTTTTCTTGCTGTTATCATTCCTCCTGTTCATACTGACTATTATCATCCCTTCATAGTGCACTTACAATGTAAGTGATGTGGGAAAAAAATCCACAGTCCTCCTTCTGTGTTTAAAAGTGGATCTGAAGCTAATATGAAGCTTCAGCCGTCCAAATGAGTCAAATCAAGTAGATATCCTCAATGTTACGGTCTGTTAGTGCCAAAGTCCCTCTTTCTGTTACTATACTTTTACCACAGCTCCACAGGGAAACACAAAGAGTGAATTTGATACTAAAAAATACTATAAATCTGGCAGATATCCACTTACACAAAATGTCAAGGGCGAAATGATGATGGATTTTTAGGCTTCATCACTTTCACTTACACTTACAAGCATGAGTAGGCCTACTGATTATAGCATGGAAAATCTATTTAAATGTCCATTTGGGCACCTGGCTGTTGTTTTAAGACAGACTTAAAGCATTATCAATCTATAATTTAACCCAAATGGTGTTTTATCGTCAGCTCTGATATGTAACTTGCTTCTTTGTTTTCCTTATCGGGCATTAATACACTCTAGCATAAAATTAGCACAACATTATGTTTGTAGCCATTAAATATATATTCAGTACCCTTTTTATACAATCCATTATATTCATGGGTGTTCCTAATGTTTTGTCCACTCCATTGACATACTTAAGGGGACAAAATATGACATTAGGAACACTTTCAGTACACCACCAACACCTACTAAACTTCAATATTTAATTTAATTTAATTTCTTTATTTTACAGCTTAATAGGCTAACTCGCAAATTTTGCTTGGCCACTTGCCAAAAATGAGAACTTTTGTGTGTAACTTAGTTAGTAGACAAGACCACAATGATTTTAAAATATTGTTTAAAAGTTTAATCTGACATCTTTATCACTGTAAACCACCAGTAAACCTGGAAAACTTTCCCTTTTTTCCTTCCAATTAACAGCAGTTCAGTTAACCTTTACTCCAACACCTGCAAGTAGTGTATAACCTTTAAAAAATGATTACTAAAGTTTGTACGAGTTTGCTAGCTACATCTGCGTGACCGTCTTTAATCTTCAGAGCCACCCCTCTCAGTTTGACGCTAGCCAGGATCCTGATTTTCCTCCGTCCGCCCCTGTCACTGCTGCTGTCGCTGTCCGTGGTGCTGAACGACCAGCATTCACCCCCATCCGCTCCTGTGGTGCTGGCTCTGTCTCAGCTCCTGATTCTCAGTTTCTATTTAATGTCATGAGTTTTATTTATGTACTTAGTGTAACTATATGGACACGTACGCACACCACTCATATAATACACTCCCTTGCATGTAGCCCACTTTTTCAGTTTTAATTCCATTTAATGAGTCTTACAGACCTAATTATGTAGAGTTGACATAGAGTGACTGAGACTTTCCATCAAAGTATGTTAGTGTAACTGTGTGTGTGTGAGAGACAGAGAGAGAGAGAGAGAGAGAGAGAGAGAGAGAGAGAGAGAGAGAGAGAGAGAGAGAGAGTGAGTGAGAGAGAGAGAGAGAGAGAGAGAGAGAGAGAGAGAGAGAGAGAGAGAGTATGAGAGAGAGAGAGAATGTGTGTATTTGAACATCTATACGGATAATGGAGACATGGATAACTGAATACAATATAAAGATAAATAGATAGTTAAAAATATTCCCTAGTTGCACAGAAAATATTTTCATTCTCTGAAATGGGCAAGAGATTAGATATTTTTGGATGTTTGCCTTCTTATTGCAACTCTTGCTCAATTTGTGGTTATTATAAAAAGTAGAAGAGCTTACAAAGACATTAAAAACTTTCCATTAATAACAATAAACAGTACAAGTGGGGGTTTTTTTTCCTACAAATGCCTTTTTATTTCTCCAAAACATTTCACAGTCAAACTGTTCCCACAGGAAATAAAAAAGGTACTAACACACAGTAAAGTACACACACACACACACACACAGAGACATAAAGACAACATGAGGATCACATTTCTGAACACGAGTGACGGTGGTTTGATTTGAATACATAAAGTAGTGGCTCAGAGTGTAAACAATTACCAGAATGTTAAACTGTGCACATTCACAGGACAAAACATTTTTACAGGACGAAACATAAAACTGCAAATTTGTGTGTTTTTCTTTTTCCTCTTTGAAAAGTAAAAAAAAAACAGTGTTTTAAGAAGCTTTAAAATGAGTGAAATGTTGAGTGAATCACATCAGAAGCTTCTCATTACGATGACATAATGTTATACATGAATTCTTCAACTTCTCTACATGATTTCTACATAATACAGTGATTTGAAATTAAACTCATTCTTGTCTGGCAGTTTTAATGGCAGTTTTTTAAAGTCATTTTTACTTATAGCTGAAGGTATTTTCCATACTCCATACAAATGTATAGTAATTCAAGTTTGGAGTATTTGACTATTGGGTCCATGAAGTCATTTAAATACAAAACGATTCCTTTCAAAAAAATACTTTAGTAGTTTTTTAAATATTTGGCAGATACATGATTGTAATCCAACAACAGCAAATATGCTTTTAGTCAAGCTGAGTTTAAGTTATTAGCACCCAAACATTACATGACCATCCTCATGACGTTGGCTGGCGTCTGAGAAAAAACCCTGCTTTTGCTGCTGTTGCATTCAAATGTGAAAACGTATCATAGCAACATCAATTTGTCAGGACTCGAATGAAGCTGGTCTGTTTTTTGCTGATTGACAACCTTGCAGAATTTGCAATTACTGGCATGTAATGTATTTTGAAGTTGGCTGTATGCTCTGCAAAAAGGCCTTTTTTACAAACATGCCTCTCTTTATCAAATATAAGACACTTGCTTGACCATAATGAAGGTTATAATTGTAGTGGGTGATACAACGGGTGCCTTCAGCTGAGTGAGACAAGTTTTCTTCTATGTTACTACAATATAAAAACAATTAGCATTACATGAATGGAGACATGTCTTTTACTCAGAGATGTTGACTAATCATCTCTGTTATTATTTGACATTATTTCACTCACAATCTTGAGAAAAGATGTGACAGACGCAGTAAAATATGTGTTGATCAATTCACTTAAAATGAATAGTAAGTGAGGGGAAAAAAGTGCTGCCCCAACTACTACCTGAAGTTACATTTATCTCTGTGAGTGATCTTGAAAACTGATAAAAAATGGCAAAAGCGATGAACACTGATAAAAGTAATGAACACTGCAAGGAATTAACACTGATAATGGCATGAGTTCCTATTTCTGAAATTCGGTTATAGACCTAATTTCCACAAAACAGTCTAAGTCACAGCTAAAGGGCTTTTAACACTTGACATTCTTTGACTTAACACTTGTTTAAAACATCTTAAAAAAGGAATGTAAAATCCAAAGTTGGAGCTTTACCGACTGTGACGTCAGCTCTCCAGTGGTCCAGCTGAGAAAATCAGTTATGAAGCAAAGAGATTCAAATAATCAAATGAATGGAAAATAATAGTTTTCCATGCAAGAAGTAATGTCATATCAACATTATTTGGCAAAATTGTCAAGATAGTTTGCATTGACTTTAAGTGCAATATTTCATTAATTTAACCATTTAGCACAATAGTTATTCAATGTAAAATAAAACTGGATAAAACCACCATGAAGAATTGGGCAGCTTTGTTTAAAAATGGCTTTTTCATTGACTTGTTACCGGTAGAAAATGTTTAAATTTCCAACAAACGCAGTAAAAGTTAATTCTAACTGATGGAAGTGAAGTGCTTCTGATTTGTGCATTTGCTACAAGAAAAAGATTTTGGGAGGCCAGTCTTACATGGCGTCACATTAAACTGTAAACCATGGCACATTAATTTGGTCAGGTAAATTTTCGTCCTGTTTCTCATCCCGCTTCTCTTTCACTTCTCGGCCTACATTCATTTTTCCCTCATTTCTATCCTTTCATTAACCAATTCACTTCCCAACGCTTCCCTACCCAGCCCTTTCCATCCTTCCTGCCTTATTTCACATCACAGCATTTTATTTCTTTTCTGTTTTTTTGTGAGATTTCTTTTTTCTTTTTTTGATCAATGACTTCTTCTCTTTCTCTCTTCTTTTGTTGTTGTTGTTGTTGTTGTTGTTGTTGTTGTTGTTCCTTTCTTAGGCATCCTCTTCCACTTCTTCCTCAAACTCTCCCTCCTCCTCTGCCGTGGCGTCCTGGTACTGCTGGTATTCTGACACCAGGTCATTCATGTTGCTCTCCGCCTCGGTGAACTCCATCTCGTCCATGCCCTCGCCGGTGTACCAGTGGAGGAAAGCCTTGCGGCGGAACATGGCAGTGAACTGCTCAGAGATACGTTTGAACAGCTCCTGGATGGCTGTGCTGTTGCCAATGAAGGTGACGGCCATCTTCAGACCACGGGGTGGGATGTCACAGACAGCCGTCTTCACGTTGTTGGGGATCCATTCAACGAAGTAGCTGCTGTTCTTGTTCTGGACGTGCAGCATCTGCTCATCAACCTCCTTCATGGACATGCGGCCACGGAACACGGCGGCCACCGTCAGGTAGCGCCCGTGGCGAGGGTCGCAAGCAGCCATCATGTTTTTGGCGTCGAACACCTGCTGGGTGAGCTCAGGCACAGTTAGGGCACGGTACTGCTGGCTCCCTCTGCTGGTCAGAGGGGCAAAGCCAGGCATGAAGAAGTGGAGACGTGGGAAGGGCACCATGTTGACAGCCAGTTTCCTCAGATCTGCGTTGAGCTGGCCGGGGAAACGCAGACAGGTGGTCACGCCGCTCATGGTGGCCGAGACCAGGTGGTTGAGGTCGCCGTAGGTGGGTGTGGTGAGTTTGAGAGTACGGAAGCAAATGTCGTAAAGAGCTTCATTGTCAATGCAGTATGTCTCATCTGTGTTTTCTACCAGCTGGTGGACTGACAGCGTGGCGTTGTATGGCTCAACCACTGTGTCCGATACCTAAAAACAGAGAGAGAACAAGAACCATAGATAGTTATGGATGATGTAGTTTCTACATATTTTACACATACTGCCAATAAGTTACTTTCCTCATAGTTCATAGTGACCTCAGAGTCTGCAGGAGCTTGTTAATGCTGCTGACAAGGTTTATTTTAGCTTACTGCATAATGTTTTCTAGCTTTCCACATTTATTTAACACTGCTCAATGATCGAGCAGAGTGCTGCAAGCTCATAAGACATTTTCATTTTCTGATGGATGTTTGCTCTTATTGGTATTAAACTGGTAAATTACCTAGAATCAGGTTGGAACATGTTTTATCATTAAAATCAACATTGATCTGTGTGGTTAAGGCATATACCACATGATAGCGACATCCCCAGTTTGATTCCTGGATGTCATCTTCCCTCTCCCTCTCTCTTTCTGCATTCCCTGTCTGTATATCTACTATCACTATCAGAAAACGCTGCCTCTAATTAAATCATGTCTGTAGAGCAGCATTAAAGGAATGTATTAATATTTTATTCTGATCAAAACTTAAAGGAGAAATCAATAATGATAAAAATAAAATCCTATTTTTACTGTATACTATAGCACAATATTTCCATGCATTACCTTAGGAGAAGGCACCACACTGAAGGTATTCATGATACGATCGGGGTACTCCTCTCTGATCTTGCTGATGAGCAGGGTGCCCATGCCAGATCCGGTTCCTCCTCCAAGGGAGTGTGTGAGCTGGAAACCCTGCAGACACTCGCAGCTCTCAGCCTCTTTTCTCACCACATCCAGGACCGAATCCACCAGCTCTGCCCCCTCCGTGTAATGACCTTTGGCCCAGTTGTTACCAGCCCCACTTTGACCTGAAGGGGTTGTACACATGTGAGACTATAATTAGACAAATGAATAATAAAACTCACAAAACAGCAAAACAGTAGATTTGTATGGGTAGAGATATACACTGAACTACTGATGTATTACTTAATGATGTGATGCCTCAGTTCCTCACAGCATGAAAGAGGTCAGATGGCAATTTTCTGCTTCATTATTTTCAGAAAAATTATGAAGTTTTTAAGACTGAAACATCTGTGTTAAAACATTTTTTGCATGTTGATGATTATTGTTGAAGTGCATGAATAACAATAAGTCAATAGTGATCATTTCAAACAGTTTTGAAGGTTTCCACAACTATGTCAAAGTCAAGAAGTGAGGTGAGTGAGTTTCCTACTGGGAATTTATGGCAGGATAGAGCTTGTCTGTGTCATGTCATACAGTCAGTTGAGTTGTATTTGTGAAATGAACACAACATGACTAAAACAACAAAATAGGGGAATATGGACACCCAGAGTTCATCTTCAGTTGGAGTGTGAAGCCCTGTGGTAGTGTGTTAAACTACAAGTACCATGACTGCTGATCTGTATCAGACCCTCACCTCTGATCTCCTGCAAAGCCAGCTCTGATTTAGTATCACGACTTTCCTCCAGCAGAGTTTGTCCTTACCAAATACAAAGTTGTCGGGTCTGAAGATTTGTCCAAAGGGTCCAGAGCGGACTGAATCCATGGTGCCTGGTTCCAGATCCACAAGGATGGCTCTGGGCACATACTTCCCACCTGCAAACACACAGAGATACACAAAAAACTTTTTTTAAATTCAAATGCATATTTTTCACTATCTATTCTATTAAAACTCATGAACTAAATGATTAGTTGAGAGAATAATCTGACCATTAGTCAACAATGAATATAATTGTTAGTTCTAGCCTTACTTAAGAATATCTGTCATCATGTAATCTTTATTAAATTATTTACAGAAAAAAAAATCTTCAGTTCAGTTGCTGCGGGAAGTATTTAAAAAGTCCTCAAAAATTCACAGCTTCAGTTTAGTGGTGTGAAAAGCTGAGTTTATCTGTAGTACCTCGTTTTGGCCACTGGATGGAGTCAAAGATTATAAAACTGCAGGAATCACCTCCACTTCATGTTACATGTTCTGATGATAAAATTAACAATATTTTTGGCTAAACTGAGGGACCGTATCATGTTTTCAGATAATTTTTTTCAATAATTACGTTTGTTAACTTTTCTTGAGGCTGTGCTATCACACAATATTGACAACAAAGTCCAAAGTTATGGTTGTAATTTATTTATTTGCTGAGAAAATATAAATCTACAGTTTTTAGACTGCTCTTATAGTTACTACAGTGCTTTCAAATACATCAAGAGCAGCTGTTTTAACCATGAATATCTTCAGCTAATCTAGTCTCCTTATAACATTGTGTTGTTAGTGGCTCTTTGTGGAGGAATCATGAATCTCATTTTGTGACATGTAGATAACTCACATGTCCACATCACACATACCTCACCAATTGGCACAACAACACTGTATCCTTGTTTTAAATCTTGCATCAATCTTTGCATTTGTATCTACTTCCTATTTATTGCCGCTGTAATGAGCCAGTTTCTCCACAGGGGGACATTACACCTCACTTTTTTCAAACAGACACCTCAGTATTATAGCAGTTTCTACCCACCAGTGGCCTCGTTGTAATACACGCTGATCCTGTCCAACTGCAAGTCGCTGTCACCGTGGTAGGTTCCTGTTGGGTCGATGCCATGCTCGTCGCTGATCACCTCCCAGAACTACACGCACAAACACAAAAATACACACAGAGACATCAGTAAAGACACTGTGTAGAGAACACAGTTGTACATAGATAAACATCAATTTGTCAGACACTATGTTTTCTCTCCTTTCTTTAAATTACCTATTAAAAACGGATAAAACCAGATCTTTGAACATCCATATTCAAGTCTACTTCTCATTCCAAACAGTATTTCACTTGTTTGAAACCCGAAACAGTCATTTGCTGCTTTAATTCGCAATCAAATGTTGTGTAATGTTTTTGAGTCACAGTTGGAAACGAGCCTTAGAAAGAGGTATCTTTGTGTGCTTCTTGAGGCCGTAGCTGTAAGGGGGGAAAGAAGAAAAGCTGATCTGATTACCTTTTTGCAGTCACAAGACCACCTAAAAGCAGCACTGACATGTTCTGTGAGACTGATGCTTGTTTCTTCGAATGTGGTGTGAAAGAAAGGTGTCTGTTTTCCATCTTCTATGCTGAATAGTGTTTAAAATCCTTCTCCTCATCTACAAAGCCCATAATAGTCAGGCACCATCATATCTTAAAGAGCTCGTAGTACCTTATTACTCCCACTAGAACATTGCACTCCTAGAATGCAGGTTTACTTGTGGTTCCTAGAGTCTCTAAAAGTAGTTATCAGTCTCCTCTCCTGTTGAACAATCTTGGTCTAGGAGGCAGACACTCTACTCTACATTTAAGAGTAGGCTTAAAACTGTCCTTTTTGATAAAGCTTATAGTTAGTGCCGGCCCAGGCTTGTCTTGGACCAGCCCATAGTTATGCTGATGTGGGCCCGGACTGCTGGGGAACTTTCCATTATGCACTGAGCTCCTCTCTTCCTCTTCCACTCTCCAGCTGTACACATTCATGCACCATTAATGCATGTTGCTAACTTGGCCTCTTCCCTGTAGTTTTGTGCTTTCTCATCTTGCAGGTTGACCTTCAGCTGCAGACCACTGCTGCTATTATTATTAGTGATATCTCTATTACTAGTATTGCTGTTATTGTTATTATAGTTGTTGCTGTGCTTCTTTGTGTCTCTTATCTGCTCCTCTCTCTTTCTCTCGCAACCCGACCAGTCAAGGCAGATTGCCAGATAGTCCGGTTCTGCTTGAGGTTTTAGTTATTTCCTGGCCGCTGTTTCCAAGTGCTTGCTGATAGGGGAATGTTGGATCTCTTTAAAGAGTACAGTCTAGTCCTGCTCTATGTGAAAAGTGCTCTGAGACAACTTCTGTTGTGATTTGGCACTGTATAAATAAAATTCACTTGAGTTGATTACAAGCTGCACTTCCTGACTTCACACTCATTGTATCATGTGATGTAAGATAATGTGTGTGTGCGAGCATTAAGCGACCTGTCACAACTAGAAATCGGTTCTTTCTGATCCAAAGCTGTATCTTTCATCCAGCTGATAGCTAGAATGAGGACAAGGCAGCCAAAAATAGCTTCCACATGTGTTGTCAATCCTTTGCTGAATTTGCAAATTAGCCACAGTTGTGAGTATTTCTGTGAAAACCACACACATTTCACAGCCCTGATCATATGCGAGTCCCATGAGGATGTTGTGCTTCTGCTTTTATGCCAGGTTGTTAACCAGAACCGAGAGGCTCGATCACATCACTCCCGTTTTAGCGTCTGGTTCCCAGTATGTGTTAGAATAGATTTTAAGATCTCACTAATTACTTTATAAAGCTCTTCATAGTCTCTCTCCCTGCTAGATCTCTGACTTCTTAGTACCACACACGATGGTCCGACTTTAAGATCCTCGGGCAGAGGTCTGTTATCTGTTAGAGGCCGACCTGAAAACTGAAGGCGACAGAGTGTTTGCATTCAGGGCCCTGAAACTCAGTGATCTCCTTTAAGTCTCTTCTTAAAACACTTTTAATCTGAGAGCTTTTCCTGATTTTACTTGAGCTTTAATGTTCTTGTTGTCTTATTTCTTCTTAAAATGCATACACAAAGATTTTTTTATGTTTTCCTTTTAAAAACCTGAGGATTTTATGACATGATTTTGTAACATGGGTTTTGAGATGTGCTGAATAAATAAAGCTTATTCTAATATCTCATACATACTGTGCTCAGCAGGGAGCACATCAGAGAGGATTTCAAAGGCTCAAGACTACAACGAGTAAAACTGGGATAAATGTGCAGCAAAAGAAGCAAGGAAGAGTGCACATAAAACTAAAACATCCATCTGAAAGCACGTTCTGAAGTTTCATTTAACTACCAACTACATTTAACTACCAACTTTCCACTCACAACTCTGTCCCCATGTTTTAAGGCTACACTACGCTTTAAACCCACAAATAGTATATAATTTTGTTCAAGAAAAAGTTTGTGATTTGACATGAAAATCCTTCTTCATGCATTTTTATGGGAAAGAAGGATTCAGTTTTTTGGTTATCCCCACTCATGCCTGATGCAGACACACACACACACACACTGGTCATAATGCCATCCATGCAGCTAGCACAGAAAGTACAGAAAACTCCTCGTTCCATTCAGAGTCAGGGAGTCACCGCTCTTTCTCAGAGGATTCAGTCGACCTCCTTTCTACGAGCTGAGTTAAGACACGCCAAACTCAGTTAAGACACGAACACAAACTGTCACAGCAGCTCAGTCAACTGACCCTAATCTGTGCCAGGGAGTGTGATAGTGTGTTTTTATGTGTGTGTGTGTGTGAGAGGTATGTGTGTGGAGAGAGAGAGAGCGAGAGACGGGTGGGCAAGAAAATCACATGTTTAAATCCTCATTACTGTCACCTCACTATCTTTGCCTGTCCATTAATTCACCTCCCTGGCATCACCAGGGCAACGAGTTCATAAGTTTAGTCAAGCTGTTCGCTTTACTTTCGTAAACCAAACAAACTACGGCAAACTGGCTGTAACACATGATTTATTTTGTTGTCAATTAATCTACAGATTAATGTTTTGGTTGGTTTTTTTTTTACATGTCAGAAAACAGTGAGAAATGCCCGTTATAATTTCATAGAGCCCATGGTTTCTCTGATCAACAGTCCTAAAGTCAAAGATATTTAGTTAACTTTCACATATGACACAGAAAAACTTTAAATCCTGACATATGAGAAGCTGCCATCAGCAAATGCTTGACATGTTTCCTTAAAAATGTCTAAATTGACTATCTGATCATCAAAATAATCGATTAATCAACTAATCTAAGGCTGCAACTAACAAGTAATTTCATAGCCAACTAATCAGTCTATTATTTTCTCAATTAATTGATTAGTTTGGTCTATAAAATGTTAGAAAATGGTTAAAAATGTTGACCACCAATTCCCAAAACCTAAGGTGTAACCTTAAAATATCTTGATTAGTCCCGACCAACAATAAACAACCCAAAAATACTCAGTTTACTACTATAACAGACTAAAGAAACCAGCAAATATTCACATTGACTGAGCTGGAACCTAATACTTACTGTCAATTAATCAACTAATCGTTAATGCTCTACGATAATACAAATGAATCTGACTCACATACTTTACTTGAGGCAAGAAATAAGCTAAAGACTGCTGAATCCGTAGAAGACTATTTAATCTTCCTCTGGGTGTTGGTTGGACCTCTGTAAGTGAGTGAATGCAGGCAGACTTAATCCATTGTGAAATGAGGATGACCTCAGCCTTGCTAAGTCTCAGTAAATACACTTGTCTTTGCTGATCATGGAGCAGTGGAGTCTGAGTCACTCCATATGTTGCTGCCTTGCCTGTTGGTGTCCTTTTAGGAGCCCCGGGGCGAACCAGCTGACAGGTCAAATATACTGTATGTAGGCCTATATTATGTCTCTATTGTCTTATGTCTCTTGATGTATGTTTATATATTATGTAAAGTAGGGGCTGCAACTCACTTCATTATTGATTAATTTGCATTTTACTTTCTCAATGAATTGTTTAGTTTATGAAATGTTTAAAAATTGCCAAATTCAGTGAAACTTATTAATTGTTGCACTTTATAGTCCACCTATATCCAGCTTATCAAAGCTCTTACTGGTCTTGACATGTCTGGTCGGTCTCTGGCAGACAGTAAATAATTAATTTTTTTTGTTTATAACCCCCTTGCTTTAACAAGGTTAGCATTAACAAGCCAAAGAGACAAAAGAAGTAGAGCCTACACAGTTTGACTGAATCTCCAAGAAAATAAAGAGCAGAAACACCGCAGGACATTTGGATGCAGATAAAAACAAAAAACACCGGCTTCCAAAATAGCCCTTTAACAAATCTGTATCCACGTGTAAACAGGGTTTTCAGGGTCACTGATGATTTAGGGGCCTGGGGCGTTTGCATGTGATACACTGACTGTAGAGCGAGCTATTTAAATGACCTCATCTGTGCTTTCAGAGTAGACACTGAGCCACTTGTTATCTCCCCCCCCCCCCCCCCCTCCTCCCCCATTCGCCTCCCCTCCACCCTCACCTCCCCTCCTTCTGTTGCGTTCCTCTACTCTGCCTCAGCAGATTTCTCTTTTTCTTTTCACCCTCCTTCTCTTGTTCTTTTCTCACTCTTTTTCTCGGTAACAAAGAGGCCAGCCCACCAGGCGGCCAAGACAGCAGCTGGCTCAGTGCGCCTGCTGAAGTCTGGCCAGCGCCATTAATCATGGATCAGCAGCTTCAATCAGTGTTTTGTCAAGAGTCCCAAATGAGTGAATTGTTACTGTATTCAGATACAAGTGTCAGATTACTGTAGAGTGTTACTAGCAGCGGTTTTGTCAAAGCTTTAATTTCCTATCATTTATCTATTGTAAAACATTTAAATACCACAGAGACTTGTTTGTGTAGACCTTACTTTACTTTGTGGTAACTCTTTTTAACCCATTACATTGTTAATATATTGGAACAGTGACTTATTATCTCTGTATTGATCTTATGGCACTTTTATGTATTTTCTCCTCTACTTTTACAACAGGACAAAGTCAGATTTTCCATTTCATTATCACATCAGTCGTTTATCTGTCAGTTAAAAGGCATTTAAATGTTATACTGATCTATCTGTGGGGTAAAGCATTACACAACAGAAAGGCAGCTCATACTAAACCAGATGAAATCAGTGCCAACAAAGCAAAAGAAAACCATCTTTTTTTTATTTTGTGTGTATTGAGGCTATTTACTTAACCTTTTGTTCAAGTCAAGAAGGAATCTGGTGTTTATAATAGACAATATTTTTTATTTTAAACTCAAAATGTGAAATTTAAGAAAGGAGTTCATATAAATGTCAGTGATAAGCATGAAGTAGTGAAAGATAGTGAAAAGATTAATCGATAACAGAGTCCACAAAGCTGAGGATCTTTCCACAAGCTGCAGAACAAACAATAGGCTGAATGGTTTCTGGTCCCAGTTATGTCCTTATATATATTAACATGCAAAAAAGAAAAACTCTGAAGGTGTTTTGTTTTGTAAAATATAAAAAAAATACTGAGCTTTGTCTTTATTATTTAATTCATTTATTTATCTTAAACTGTCAAAACACAATAAAAAAGAGCTCTCTTGCAGAAAAAGAATGAAAAGCAAATTTTAACAAGCAGAAAACAGAAATTGAAAGAAATGCCAATTAACAAACAAACAAACAAACAAATAAATAAACAAATAAAAAAAAGTTAATTCATAGTAACTTTTTCTTACCTTTGCACCAATCTGGTTACCGCACTGACCGGCCTGGATGTGCACGATTTCCCTCATGATGGATTTCAGTGAGTTATAGTGTTTAAAGTGAAGAAAAGCAGGGATGGAGCCGCTCTGATGACCTACTGACTGATAACAGACAGACTGTCAGACGAGACGCAGGCAGCGCAGAAGTCTGTGAACTCTGCTGAGCCTCCGACAGGCGGGGCTCAAGTGCTGGGATTCGGCCATCACACCGTCCACGCCAGTGATTGGTTGCGGACGCTGCAACCCCGGAGCTGATTGGTGAAAAGGGAGGATTTTTTATATCCAAAGGGGTTTCCATGTCTCGAAAGCAAGGACAGGAAGAAGAGAGGGAGTGCCGGGTTTTGTCATCACTGCCCTGTTGGAGGCTGCAGACCCTGAAACAGAACAATGAAGAACTGAGTACAATAGAAATAGAGTAAAAGTACCATTATAGTGATATAAAAATACTGCATTACAAGTGAAAGTCCTGCATGAAAAATCCTACATAAGTAAAAGTTTTATGAGTGATGTAGTTAAAGTATTACAGTAAAAGTACATATGTATTATGAGTGATGTAGTTAAAGTATTACAGTAAAAGTACATAAGTATTATGACTGATGTAATTAAATTAATACAGTAAAAGTACATAAGTATTATGATCTTGATGTAGTTTTCGGCTTTATTGATCACGATTGATTGTGTGTTTGAATGAGCCTCCTGGACTCAACGTTGTTATTAGATGTATCTTATTGATGTTGTAAAGGCCTATGTGCAAAATGAAGTTCAGAACCTTAATTTAAGTAAAATATCCAAAAGCACAATGTAAAAAAATGCAGGCAAATTATTACTTATACTGATGCATTGAGGTGTATTCTAACTTTGAGTTTATTTCAAATATTGCGCATAGCTACTCTTGGTTAATATAATTAACTTTACATCAATGCAATATATTGTATGTGTTCATTATCTTCAAAGTTGGCCAAAGTAGTAACTGTAGCTGGCAGGCAAATGTAGTGGAGTAAACAATAGTATTTCCCTTTGAAATACTGTATATTTAAAATAGCAATAGAGACATGGCCTCTATTGCTGCCCCAAAATTGTGGAATTATCTTCCTCCCCCCATTAGAGTCTCATAAAAACATATTCCTACTCCCCAGCTTTTAACTCTGACCGACAGTCACTATGTACTCTATGACCATGTCTATTGTTGATGTTGTTGTAGCCTCATTTTTATCATAATTCTGATTTCTTTAAAAACGAAAAATATTATTATGTTTTTAGTTTTTGTGTGTTATTCCTCTGCACTTTGTACTTTGGATCAACTATGCTGTGTTTAAAGTGCTATATAAATAAAGCTGAAGTTGAAATGTAGTGAAGTAGAAATAAAAAGTAAATTGAGTAACACAGTACTTTCACAATATTTCACCTTAAATGCATATTTTTTAACATGTGTCCTATTGTCAGTGAGACAGTGGGGGGAAATGAATTAATCTGTCTAGCTATTAAATCTATTACTAAGCCCATAGACAGATGTTAGACGGAGATAAAGCCTTTTGTTTGTCATGAAGGAAAATATTGAACCTCCACGCCCTCCCCAGCTGAGATCAGTGCCTGCAGTTCTCCACCAGGCCGCTAGATGGCGGTGAAATACAGGGGCGTCTTCAGTAGGAGCCACTGAGCTGCACTGCACCACATCCACCCTGCATCTACGGGAATAAACCACCTGATATTAAATTACAGTATCATAGCTAACAGAGACTGCTACTATCCTGTCGTTTTTAAAAATCTGTTTCTTTCCTAAAGCACAGCATTCATACACTACCCGGTAAGTGCGCAACTATGTATATATTTAACGCATCGGTCTTCATCATGTCTCGATTATAAACTAAATCGGTTTGTGTTACATTGTATTGAGTGTAAACAGCTAAACACTAGCGATTTCATCACGTTATTCACCTTGTTCCCCTTTCACTACTATGTTATCGCCCTGGTGTGTGGGGTTTGCAGATGTTTAAATTGTGCTTTTTGCTGATTTAACTGGGCACAAATGGTGTAAATTAGATATTTACTGCTCGGCTTGTCTTTTCTGAGGTTCCCATTTCAACCCCCCCCCCCCCCCCCCCCTCTCAATCCCCTTCATGCCTCCCCCTTTACAGCACGGTATTTTAAGGGGCTTGTTTATTGATGGAAAATAATGGCATAAAATAAGAATAGTAGCACGATTACATACCACTGTGCAGCTACAGACATGTGACAGATTATAAGGGAATAAATGGATGGAGAAGCAGGTGCGCTGCATAGTGAAATTAAGGAAATTAAAACCCCATCATGTTCTGTGACATGCTTAAAAAAAATACTGAGCAGGCCCAGTTTATTCTGAGATGGCAAGAGGGAAAATATTTAAGTGACTTTGGGAGAGGGTTCTTTGCTGGGGCACAGACACTGTTCAACTGGTTGGTGTCTCAATGGGATCAGTAGCAAAAGTGACATCATCTGCTGTTAGATCTATTGGGGGAAAACGTCAGTAGATAAGGTCAGACATTTGCTGGTGCATGAGTGCAATGTGTAAAGAAAAAACAGAAGAGCAACTCTTGCTCGGGTGACTGAAAATGTCAATGCAGGATGTGATCATACTGTGTTTAAACAACAGTAGTCTGTCAACAATTACTCCGAGAGGGTTATTATGGCAGGGCTGCAGTGCAAAACCCCTCATTATAAAAATTATTGCACATTTTAGAGCTCAGTGGTGCAAAATAAAACAACCCCAAAACATAGGCACTGGTCTGAGATGCGGGTGATACTTTATTTATTTCATTATATTAGTTTATTTGTCAGGGACATTTCTGTAAATATGCCAGAATCAGCCGAAAGTGTAGTCTCCATCTGTTGTCCCTGGCCAGGTGTGAGTTGGCAGCCTGAAATCAAGAAACCAATTTAAAACCCTGTTTGTAAGACATGTCACTTTCAATAAATTATTACAAAGCTGAATGCACATTTTAGAGCTCAGTAGTAGACATAGGCACTGGTCAGTTACAAAACGGCTTCACAAGAGCAGACCTGACGTAAGCAAGAACAAATCTGAACAGAAAACAGACGTAAGCATATCAGATATGAGTAAGAATCAATACAAGCAGCGGTACGGTCAGATGAGTCATCCTTCACCTTATTCTGGATGAGTAGATGAGTGCATGTGTGGCGTACGTCACATAAACGCTGTCAGAGTCATTGTGAACAGGATTCCATCGTACATTTCAGCAAACCTTTTAAACAGTTTTAATTACAGTTGAAATATGAGACAGTTATGAATTTGATCATGTCATTTTAGCTAAATTTCCCTTTCATTTTCTCAAAAACGGTAAAGTACACACTTCTTAAAGAAAGCAAATATATTACTGCACAAATCTTTTTTTTTTTTTTGGGGGGGGGGGGGCATTCCCTTTGTATTATAGGGACAATGGAGAGATGAGAGGAATTGAAGGGAAACAGTGATGGGGGCTGACATGCAACAAAGATCTGCAGTTGGATTTAAACTGCAGACATTGTGGTTATATGGTGTGCATCTTCGTAACCTGTAGGCTACAGGGGTAAAGTGTGATGAAACATTTCTATCCTGACGGGAGTGGTCTCTTCCAGGATGACAGTGCCCCCATCCATAGGGCACCAGGGGTCACTGGCTACTGACTAATTTGATATATTCCTCTATTAACTCCTTTCTTTTTCAGTTTGAGGGAGAATCAGCCAACATGTTCTACACCTGTGGTCCCAACGAGGCGATGGTGGTGTCAGGTAACATAATGATCACCTGTATTTTTTCCTATTTTCACACATTACATATTTCTCATGTGGCTGATCCCAAATAATTTCAAAACATGTGCAGTAGATGATAATATTTCCATAATGTCACAGTAGTCTATGTTATTTATTAGCTTGTTTTTTGGATGACTCGCTCATTTGAGAATGAAACATGTTGCAAAAGTTGGTTTGCAATAGACCTTATTATTTGACCACCATCATGTGTAATGTGTCTAATTTGAGGCTCTGCTTGGTCTCTTTTGTTTTTCAGGGGTCTGTCGCACTCCTCCCCTGATGATAGCTGGAGGCAGAGTGTTCGTCATCCCGTGCATTCAGAAGATACAGAGGTAAGCAAACATAGAGGTTTATATTATATCCACTGTTATCAACCGATTTAGTTAAATCCCTGAAACTGCAGCTTGATTTCTGTTTCGGTGAATTTTTTTAGCCCGCTCCCAGCAGTGCAAAACAACATTTAGGTCTTCAGTTTCACATTCTCCCCCTCATCGATCAATTCATTCATTCCAGTTCATCACATGGCACCAGATTGTCTGACTGTTGATCCTATTCTAGTGTACACTAAGTGCTCGTAACTTAAGTGCAAAGCAAATATCTCTACACCTACATGTGTGTACCGTTAGAGCAATGAGTGTGCCTGTCAATAAAGATATTTTCCCTAGTACAGTATGTCTGACTGCCTCTCTCCAGGATTTCCCTCAACACCCTGACTCTGAATGTGAAGAGTGATAAAGTCTACACCCGCCACGGAGTTCCCATCTCTGTCACCGGGATCGCTCAGGTCAGTGTTCGAACAGTCACTGCAGAGAAGACAGAAGGGTACAGGAAGATATTTTGCTCAAAGTTAAATGTAAAAAACTAATGGACCATAGTTTACATGTACCATGAGGATGAAAATGCAAAATGACCCTCAACTGCTATGCAAACACTGCTAAACTGGGTAATGTACTGCAGGTGTAGCTGGAAGGTTTCACACAAGCATTGACAGGTTTCTCAGGTTTGTGAATTTGAGTTGAAGAAAAACATTTTTAACAAAAGAGATGCTTAAAGAACTTTACTCTCTGAAACTCTTTCTATCCTGAACATTAACACTTAAATATATATTCACACTTAAATTCACATCTATTTGGAAACTTTGTGATTGAGTTTTGAACTAATGTAACAGGGATTTCACTATGATTCCAGCCTTCATGACGTCCGATATTAACCAGTTTCTTGGCTTGTTTTGAATGTGTAAAATTGACAAAAGAGGATCTTGAAAATTCCACATAAGGATGGTTATGTCAGTCCTGTGAATTTTGGATTATCCCACGATAATCATGGGAAATATGTAGTCTACTTACTCTTATTCAAATAAAGTTCCTGTTCTGATCCAAACATCAGGCTAATATAAGCCATATTTGAAATAAGATCTCTTATCTCTGAACCTCTTTTATATGTCACACTGTTGTTATTTGTGTTTAGTTGAACAGTCCATTTGTGCCACATGGAGAAGGGAACAAATCTTACAGTGTTGTAAATAAACAGCTGCTTCTCCCCTCAGATGAAGATCCAGGGTAAGAACGAACAGATGCTGGCTGCAGCCTGCCAAATGTTCATGGGAAAGTCAGAAGCGGAGATCGCCCAGATCGCCCTGGAGACGCTGGAGGGACACCAGCGAGCCATCATTGCCCACCTAACTGTCGAGGTAACTACTGAATGGTTGTTAGGTTCACTGTTTAAAAATATTGAACTTAATGCATTTAAGATGAAATCAAGTGCTGAAGTGGTGTGACTGGTGTTGTTGGGATTCAGCTTTGTGTCATTTGGTATCGCTGGTTTCTTCCTCCATCTTACAGGAGATCTACAAGGACCGCAAGAAGTTCTCAGAGCAGGTCTTCCAAGTGGCCTCCTCTGACCTGGTCAACATGGGCATCAGCGTGGTCAGCTATACGCTCAAAGACGTCCACGACGACCAGGTAAGCACCAACTTTTCAGTTTATTTTTTATTCGTGTGAAAAACATACAGCCATCTATGTTGGATGTTAAGACCGTAAAGTATTTATCTGTTTCAGGGTATCCAGAGGGGGGTCATAAAGCAATTTTTAACAACTGAAAGACCATCTAATCTCCTTATACAAGAGTAAAAAATGCACATTTATTAGTTCTGTTATTTTACTTTTTTGCATAGCAACATTATAAAAGAACCGAAATTGTAAAGTCATGCATATTAAGGACGAGTCTGTATTTGCTGGTGGGTTTTTCTTATCTAGCCATATGTATATTATACTTGTAATTCAATACCTAAACTGTCTTCAGTTAAATGCAGGATTACCTCAAGTCTGAGTTTGAGGAACAACATTATAAAAAGAAAAACGCATCTTGAATTCAAACCATCTTGAATTTCTTTTTACCCATCTGTCGGCAAACAGGATTACCTGCATTCTCTGGGGAAGGCTCGCACGGCTCAGGTTCAGAAAGATGCTCGCATCGGAGAGGCCCAGAACAAAAGAGACGCTGTGATCAGGGTAAGATGCTGTTTAAACCGTTAGTGTCATTCCTAATGAAAGTGCTGAGTGTTTTAATTTCAACATAAATGCCCATCATGGTCTAAATAAATGAATGCTCCTTTGCTCCCTTTGTTCTAGTGGGGTGGCTTTTTTAAAAATAGAAACCATCATGGTATTACCAGCTCTGTCTGTTTTGCCTCCTGTTTATAAAAAACTAATTCGCTTTTTCTTAGTCAGCAAAGAAATTCGTGTTAGCTCTTCATCCTGTTTATTCAAATTCAACAGTTCTTTCCAGTGACCTCTCTCTCCCCTCTGTTCTCATCTCTCTCTCTCTCTCTCTCTCTCTCTCGCAGGAGGCTCATGCGATGCAGGAGAAAGTCTCGGCTCAGTACAAGAATGAGATAGACATGGCAAAGGCCCAGAGGGACTATGAGCTCAAGAAGGCCGCCTATGACATTGAAATCTACACTAAGAAGGCCGAGTCTGAAATGGCCTATCAGCTGCAGGTACACATGAGTAAAGTGTTTATCAGCATTTATTAATTGTTGGCTTTATTTGGTGACCCTAAACTAGCTGTATTTTTAAGCAATCGGTTACACAAAATGTTATGTGTTGTGTCTACTACATCTCTCCTCTTGTTAACATGATTTTAAATAAATAAATACATTCAATTCTCGCCTTACCAGGTAGCAAAGACGAAGCAGCGCATTGAGGAGGAGAAGATGCAGGTCCAGGTGGTGGAGCGGGCTCAGCAGATCATGTTGCAGGAGCAGGAGATCACCCGCAGGGAGAAGGAGCTGGAGGCCAAGGTGATGAAACCCGCAGAGGCTGAGAAGTACCGCCTGGAGAAGCTGGCAGAGGCTCAGCGGTGAGTTTCAAGGCCTCTTCTCATCAGCTGTTTAAATACTCTGTGTTTGCAGAGTCTTTGCTGGGGTAAGAAACTGAATCCTTGTTGTTCTTTAGCTGAAATGAAGCCTGTGGAGGATGTTTGAAATATGGATTTTGCAGTGGAGATGGATTAAGTACAACACTGTTATCTGTATTCTAGCCAGCTCCTAACTGTCAGACTTCTAACATGTTTATGTTAATATGCAGGCTTTCAGCTATAAGCTAGGTAAAATAAGATTAGCAAGACAGGTGGGATAGACACATATTTGCCCCTATGCCATTTACAAATTGATTTTAAGAAAACAAACACACAGTATCGTAGTGACCGAGCTAGTAAATCATCAAATACAATATTTCCTTTGAGAGAAGTAAAATGGTATTTAAGAGAAAAATAAAAATCAGACACTAATATTTCCTCAAGTTGTACTATTTTCATGATATAAGCTGTTATAATATATGAGTTGTCGTGTGTTTATGGTATCTGATTTTAGACAGATGTTTCCCATCTCTATTCATCCAAATGCAATCCAGTCAGATTTTATTAATATATCAGCAGTTTGACATGGGATTTGTCTACCTGTTAGTTTCACAGATTGGCTGAACTATCTGTTATAAACCTGTCTGTCTGACTGTCTGTCTGCTGTCTAACTGACTCTGCATTTCTGACCGTCTCTGTCTGTCCAGTATTAAGTTGATCATGGAGGCGGAGGCTGAAGCTGAGTCCATTAGGGTGAGTCAAAGATCACTTCATGTCTGTGTTTTAAGTAGTTTTAAAGGAAATCATAATAAGGATCACATTCCTATAGTTGTCCTTATTCACAAAGTGTCTTCAAAGCCTGTGTTTTGTCTCTGTAGATGAAGGGTGAGGCTGAGGCGTTTGCAGTGGAGGCCAAGGGTCGCGCTGAGGCAGAGCAGATGGCGAAGAAGGCCGAAGCCTTCCAGCAGTACAAAGATGGAGCCATGGTGGACATGCTGCTGGAGAAACTGCCTCTGGTGAGATATAACATACATCACTCCAATCCAACCTTTTTATACCATAAAATACACAGTGGAGACACTGTCTTTTAGGTTCCACTTCGATCCCTGGGTTCTCGTTATGGACTTAATTACAAAACTCTCTTTATTACACCTTTTACAAAGACAGTTGGACATAAAAATATGTTTGAATTGATAAAATGTAATGAAAAGTGCCAAGGCTGAAATATCTTCTTTAGATACACAATTTTTAGGATGTTATGATTATTATGATATTGTGCAAAATGTCATTTTGATCATGCAGCGTATATGTAATATTAATGTTTGTCAGCGTCAATTTTCCCTGCTGAGCTTGCAGACGGTCTTCTCAGGGTTTCGTAGGGTCACTTAGTCACTTCACGTTCATTTTTCTCCTGAGCGTGTTTTTACAAAAGTTTTGACAATAACTGTCGTCCACCAGATGGCAGAAGAGATCAGCAAGCCCCTGTGTGCGGCAAAGAAGATTACCATGGTATCCAGCGGAGGCGGAGACGTGGGTGCTGCCAAACTGTCCGGTGAGGTGCTGGACATCATGACCCGCCTCCCTGAAGCGGTGGAGAAACTGACTGGCATCAGCATCTCCCAGGTAACACATGCACGTCTCTCTCATACATGTCATGTCAAATGTGTCATGAGGAGCTGTATTGATAATAATTTGGGCCCAACACAAAGTCAGTATACTGTAGATAAAGTGCCAGCAAACTATCCCGTATCTATGGCCTATGGCTTATCACAGATATATCATATCGGCACATATGTTATCTGGTATGTAATTAATTCAAGTTTAATGTGTACATATATTTTTTGTTGTGTTTTATTATTTATAGTCATTTATAATTGTTAAGTTCCCAGTGAAGTCTAGTGAAAATGTGCTTTTTATATACATATTCTGTATATATAAGTTCAGCTGATAACATCAGATTTTTTTAACTCCCTAATATTGGTATTGTCATTGGCCCCAAAAATCCAGGATTGGGCGGCCCTCATAAATATACTGTGAAATCTAAATAATGAGTTAAAAGAGGATAAAACCCTCATTATAGCTGCAGAGTTCAGTGATTCTTCTCTTTATGTTTGTCAGTACAAGCAATTCCTTTCACATTATCGCATAGTAGTGTAAAAAATAACAGCTGACATTTGAGAAACACTCTTTTTCTCTCTCTCTCCCATCCCTCCGTCCTGCAGGTGACCTCTCGTACAGGCTAAAGAGAATCGACCGAACCGGTGACCAGTGACTATCATCAGCTGTCTTATCGCTTTATGAGCTGCCTGGATTCTCTGCATGAGTTTACTAACAGACTTAATCTTTCCTCTACTCCTCTATCTCCACATGTCTTACATCATCAGTATAAATGTGTCCCCCTGTCTGTCTCTGTCCTGCTGTGATGTTGCTGTGTTGTGAAAATGCCGTCCACTTTCTTTCACTCAAGTTTTTTTTTTAAATTACATTTCCACTAACACCCAGCTCCTACTGGGCTTATTTATTTAGCTTCTCGGCTACAGTTATTGTTGTTATTTAAAGAAGTTTCTGAAACCTGAATATAACGGTCCGATTCTGTGAGACCACAGCGCCCAATGTTCACTTTCAGATTAAAAGTAGCTACCTCTACAGTACATGTAGCACCATTGTCCCCGTCTTTTATTAGGAATGAAATGTTTTAAAGCCTTTAATCATTTTTTGGACGCTCATTGAAGTTCTCTCTCTTATATTGATTCTTTAACCCTAAAAGCACTATGCAATACCACCCCCAGCTCTGTTTTTATACAGTCCATAAGGCCACTGATAGAGTAGGTACAAATACAATGCCTTTAAATCACTGTTTTCCTCAAAATTCAGGCTTGTGACTTGATGTACATTGGTCACAACAATTCATTAAAATAACAAACGTAACTGAAGCCTCTGTGTATCCTATACTTTTTTGAATTTCACCAAAAGTTTTTTTTTTATCCTATTGTCCTCCCTCCATTTCACATTTTGTGTGTTTGTGTCACACTAATGAGAAGCACCTTTTCTATTTTACATTTGTCTGAGTCTGTGTTTACCTTTTTAAATGTCTCCTCCATTACTGCCTGTGTCCACTGCCTTGCTGTCGAACCTTAAGTGCATCTTAAAACTACAGTTTTAATACAAACAAGCATTCAAAACCCTCATTTATTACTAAGAAGACTACTAACCCTACATACAAGCAGACCAAAACCACAGACTGTGATTCTAGCCACTAATATATTAATCTATCAGGAGAGTGGAGGGATAATCATTTAATCAATCCTTTCAGTCTTCTGAAATAGTTATGGATGATTGCATATAAACATACAATTTGTGAGTCATTTTAGCAATCTGTATGGCATTATTAGGTTTTCTATTTCCTATTTGTATGTTTTAATTATATGTTCTCCCCTACGCTGCTGATATCATACAGTATTGCATCCTAAATATAACACAACATAAAATTTGGGGATTTAAGGAACAGCATTTTTGATGACTTATTGCATACCAGTATAATATAGCTTCAGACTAATGCAACATACTTGATGCAAGTATTTCCAAATGTGATGCATGTTCAGCAGCTATTCTGTATCATAGATGATTGTTTATCTATCGTCAGAGCATTTTCACATTCGCTTTAAACAATATTGTCCTTTCTATTCATTAAAATGTTGGAAATGCAGCTCATTTTACTGTTGAAATCACTGGGCAAGAGCATCAGGAAAACAGTACGTATAATGTGAATATAAAATTGCATCGGATGTGCATACAGTGAATGTGAAAGCTCTTAACTTACAAATTAGTCACTTTTTATCATAAATTGAAGGCACCACTTACCTCATAATCTGGTACTTTGGTGACCACGGTAGGTGAATTCTTCTCAGTGATTTTATGTCACTCCTTAACCACGAACAGAAACTTGAACTCTCTTCTTCTGATTCTTTTAAGTTCCTCTGAGACTTTTCCACAGTAAACTAGACGAACACCTTCAGTTAAGGGATATATTTCGTTTGTGAGGGCAGTTATCTAGCAGTTCTCATAAAGGTGTTGCCTGTGGCGTGATGGTGGTGTAAAGTATCGCTCTCGCCTTTTGTATCGTAGACCAGAGTGTAATTATAACATCACTGTGTTGTAGAAATACTGAACAATTCACCTGTATTGGTTAAATTGGTTTACTTACTAAGAGATACGGACAAGATGCTGAACAGTCGGTTACATTATGTCAAATGATGTACTTCAGGGAAAGGGATGTTTAAGACTTTATAGATTTGATCAGGAAGGTTTTTCATTGTTTTATCACTTTGTCCTCAGTTATTAAATGTTACTGTATCGTGTACTATATTTATTTGTAAATTATTTCTTTATTATACAGTTATTACCAGCAGTGCATCGAAAGGAAATTAAAATATCTTATTATATATAATAATAATAATTTATAATAATGTCACCCAGTTTGATCTATGCCAGAGAGAGTTCAGGGGTCTGCTCCGAAGTGTCCGAACATACCGTATGTTGGCATTGTATCTCTTTTTTACGATTTGTTTGTTTGTTTTATTTTGTTTTTGGGTTTTTTGTACCTGTGTGCTTTTATTGCATAAAAAGACATTTTAACATTTTGGATTCATACAGTGACAACATGTGTTTGCTTTTTAGTGTCATTTGTATTCTTGTAGTTTTATTTAGTTTAACCATGTTATGTGATAAAACTAAATTTAACCAAGAAAGGTCCTCTTAATCTGTGTTTTTCCTCCATTATAACTGAACACCTCACTATCAGTCTGTCTCTGGCTGTTTTTTGTGCTGCTGATCACAGTTTTATTTTGTCACAGTACAGTCAAATGTATTGAAATGATTTTCTGAAGCTATATTTTATTTATTTTATAATTCAGTTATTACTCATGCACTGAGACCTACCACACATTATCTATAGTTAAATCTTTCAAATACACAAGTTTTTAGTCAGGACACTGTAGACGTGTAGCTGCCTGACTAGAATTACCAAAGTAGGAGATGACCCTTATAGTTACCCGTAGAAAAGGAAATGTGACAATTTTTGCCTCTTGACGTGTAATGGTAGTCTGAAGCAGCACTACTTATAGCTCTAAATGTATATACTATATATTTGATATTTGACACAGTATGTAGCTCTGTTTGTCACCATTCACAGCTTTACTAACTTCTACTAGCGTGCTTTATTATAAACGTGTCTGAGCTATAGTGTGTAGTTTGTTCAGATGAGTTTTGTGTTTTTTTTCGACTCATGCTGTTGTTTGCTGGTGAAGACTTGCCAAACTGGAAGGTACCACTTTGTTGCTTTTTAATTCTTGTATTGTCTCAGGAAATGTGTGCTTTTACAATATACTTGTCATTAAATTGCAAGAAAAAAAAATAAACCACTTATGTGTTGCACTATTTCTAAAAACAAAATTTATTTTAAATCCTAAATATTTATTTTTTGTTTTGGCATTGATTTATGCACGTTATTGTCATTGTGTTTTTACTTTCATCAATGAGCCTAAAAGAGGCATTGTGTGTTTTTTTATGGCAACCTCATAAAGATTGTTTCTAAAAATTTATTTTTCTAAGTCTATTATTAGTCTGTTGCTGTTCAGTGTCAGATTCACACTCCCTTCTCTCCACTGGTACTACAGTGCCCGCAAGTCTCTCTTTATTTCTTTAATTTTAAACTAGCAAACCCTCTAATCCAGTGGTCTCCAACCCCCGCTCCTGGAGAGCTTTTGGGTATCTCCCCCACTCTAACATACCTGATTCTAATAATTAACTTGTTATCAAGCCCTTTGACAAGCTCCACCTGCTTGATAACAAGCTTATAATTAGAATCAGGTGTGTTAGAGACCTACAACATGCAGGGCAGTAGCTCTCCAGTAGCAGGGTTAGAGACCACTGCTCTCATCACAACCCTGCTGCTCTACTTATGCGGCTTTGTTTGGTACATATGTTTTGCGGAGGCGTCTCTGTCTGTCTATGATGGATGCTGCATGTCAGTGGATGTGGACAAATGGGAGACCATAATATGAAAATAATAATGGAGATGTATTTTCTTTTTTCTTATTGAGAGAGCGTTAATAGCCTCTAAAAATGAAAAATGTATTGGACATCTTGGATGCAATTACACTGCAGCAGTTGTGATAATTAAAAAGGGATGCGTGGCTGTTCCAATGAATCAGAGAATCCAATGTGTTACTCTAATGAACAACATCCAATTCAAGATCTAAAATTAAACAGGAATTGGTGGTTGTGATGATGTAATGATACACCACCTCACATCATGGATGCATGGATAGCAAGTCCCCCTCCATTCAGAATACAGTCGGATGTTTGAGCTTCCCTGGGCAGGATGATGTATGTGCAGAGTTTGACACTTAAAGGCTGTTCTCACATTTATCTGCTTAAAGTGGGAAGTTTCTCTGTACTTGTAGAAAATCTTACAAACAGTGTACAAACAATTGAGAATGGACTTTACAGTGAAGCAGGAGACATCTTGTGTCCAGCAGTCAAACTTTAGAAAGAAGATGTATTTGGATATTCATAGAATCTTGATTTTTTTTTTAATGATGCAGAAGGAGGAGATTTAATTTTAAGGATTTTAACAAGATAATTGAACTATTTATGGAAAACCCATATCAGAAACATGATTATTGAGAGTAGAGTCTGGAAGGGACCTTTAAACTTTTGGTAGAACTAATACATAACAGAGTGCAGCTATTACTGCCAAATAGTGAGTGTATTATTAACATGCGTTATTAATTGGCAGCTCTTATCTATACTTGTAATCTTGTCTCATTGCATGAAGATATAGTTAATCTGACATTGGTGCTTTTAAATTAAAACAAAACTCAGCTGACTTGGTTGACTCGGCTATAGAGAGGTGTGCAGGGAGGAACAAGAGAGACAAGACAATAATATTAAGAATTATATTCGGACACACTGGAACAAACAGTGCACTAGTCAAAAAAAGTAAACATAATAAAGGCAGATATAAATACGCCGGGCAAGAAGAAACAGGAGAGCGTGTGATGCTACACAGACAGAAATAGGACACACAAAGAAGGCATCTGATTAAAAACCCTAGAAAGATAAAAACACACATTGATCTAATAAATATTCTACAAAAGAACTCAAGAAATGAGTGTTATCGAATCCTATCTCCGTATTTTAGTCTAGACGTTACTGAGAAGATGTGAGTTATTTATGAATATTGTAAAGACTAGACCAGTTATTCTGAAGCCTTCTCATGCCAAGGACCCTGAAACTGACACAAATGATGGCATAGACCCCCATTTGATAAGACTTTGTCTGAGGTTCCCCTCATCTGATCTTAAAGATTTTTCTTTTTTGGATGTTTTATTACAGAAAGTGTAGGAAACACGATGGAGGCTTCTGGCACAACTTCCCCTACTTCCAAGGTTCATGGAAAAGGAAAAAAAGTCTGAAGAAAGTAAAGCTCCATAACACTCTACAACGAATAGGAGAACTTCATTAACAGAAGTTAATTTTTTTGGCTTGTGGCATCATCAGGGTCATCATAAAACACATTACAAGCAGCATTGATATAGGGTATTTAAAAACAGAAAAAAAAGTCAAAAAGGTAAAAATATATATATATATATATATATATATATATATATATACAAAAAATGACCAATAATGTGCATCCAGATATGAATCAGCCAATGGGCAATCCACCAAAGTGGGTTGGGTACATGGTCATGTGACTTCAGGCCAATCATTGTCCCAGACAGGCAGGGAGGCAAGAGGAGTATCTAATAAATTACATGGGTACCACCTCATTTGGTCTAGTGAATATGTAAAGAATAGCAAAAGCTTTAAAAAAAAAAAATTAAAATAAAAATTAAAAAAATAAATTCATTTTGTTTGATATGATGAATTTATTTCTCTTAATCTTCAATTTTGGACATTCAACCCCCCTGGTCTGTTCAGAATGTATATTATCTATTTCTGTACATTTAGTATGAAAACTTTTTTGTTTCATATAAATAAAGAAAGCCACTAACTGTAGTGCATTATATAGAGAGTAGTGAGCGACTTTGGACACAGCCAAAGTATTTCACAAAGCATCGCGAAAAGTAGTGTACAACCGATGGTCACTAACCAAGCAATATTTACCATCATGCATTACACTGAGATAAAAATGATAGTCCACAACCGGCATTGATGTATCACGTTTTAACTGTGATGTAATTAACGGCGCCTGAGTAGTGTCCGAAAGTGTTTTTTCTTTCTGCCGATGAGCTCCCTATATAGTCCACTATGTTGGACTCCGTAGTGACTAGGGAGTAGGGAATGAGTGAGTGATTTCGGACACAGCCTTTGAGTAAACTATATAGGGAATATAGCACTACAAAATGGCATACTCACTATGTAGTGCACTATATAGGGAGTAGTGAATGATTTCGGACACAGCCATAGTTATATATCGTTCTCATTGTGGACGGCCCTTTAATCTTCAATTTTGGACACTCATATTATCATGTATATTATCTATGTCTGTACATTCAGTTGTTCCATATAAATAAATAAAGTTAAAAAAAAAAAATCGGGGCTGAAGTCCCAAAAGCCTCCCCTTAGCTTTGCCCCTGTTTGGGACCCCTGGAGAGACTAACCCCTAAACCCAACCACTGACTGACCTAGACACTGCAGTTCCCACTTTTTACCACCTGGTGGCGGTAATGCACCAACTCGTTGTTGTGCTTACCGCCAACCAACCTGCAAAAAAAAAAAAAAAAGCGAAGTAGAAGAAGAAGAAGAAGGCTGTGTGGAGAGCTGGAGGGAAAAAAAAGGGGAGAGAAAAAAAACCAAGAAAAAAAAGGCATTTCTGAAGGGTTTGAGGGGCGGATTTGGACAAAGTTTCCCAACTGTCCCGACCCGAGGAAGATCCGGGGGGGTTCACGGGGAATCGATTCCACCGGTAATGAACTGAGGAGTTATAAATGTGCTGTTTAATGAAGTGTTTTATTTTTCAGTGTGTCTCAGAGCACCATCGTCCCGGCCGCCGGAAGTCTGCATGAAGCTGCGTCTCCTGCACAAGCGTCGACGTTTTTCTTTTTTTTTTTTTTTTTTTTAGCAGCTCCCTCCTGTCTTGTTTTTTTTTTTTTTTTTTTTTATTCTACACTTTTTTTTTCTTCTCTTTTTTTTTTATTTTCTCTCAGTGAGATGAGCAGGGAGGAATGGAGGCTGCAGACAGAGAGCGGGGATGTTTGTGTTTACCGAGCAGCAGATGAATTTACAGACAGGCCTCCTTGT
The DNA here is from genome assembly GCF_963691925.1 of Scomber scombrus. NCBI lineage: Eukaryota > Metazoa > Chordata > Actinopteri > Scombriformes > Scombridae > Scomber > Scomber scombrus. Next base: position 5,767,709 of record NC_084985.1, on the reverse strand, counting down.
AGCTAAAGCGAACAAAAGGAGAGAAATAATGGAGGCTAAGCTACCCCTCCTCTCCTCCCCGTGTCTTCTCTCGTCTTGTTGACGTTTGTTAGCCATGTTTGTTTGATGTGAAGCGGATATATGTCTCACTATAAGCCCCCTGCAGTTTGTACTCATCTAAACTGAGTGCTGCACTGAGAGGTTTTTTGACTATTTCTGCTCAGCTTTTTGCAGGATCAATCCCTGCTAATGTTAGCCCGCTGCTAACTCTACCACCGTGCAGCCAGCTTGTGCCCCCTCGTCCAAAAATGGCTCTCAGTGCACTGAAACATTGACTTAGATATAGACTTTTTATTATTATTATTACACTAACTACCCCCTTGTTTCAGACGCCTTGTTGTTAGTCGGTATATATGATTATAACATGAAAGGCTTGCCCACTATTTGTGCATATAGGTTGTGCAACTGCAGAGGAAGCAGCGTCAAAACATTACATGAGTTTTGCATTGCTAAATGTTTTGCATGTTACTTCAAATGTTTCTGATTTTATTTTATATATACATATATGTGTGTCTTAAGTTTGTTATGTTAAAGGATTATTTATTTATGGGTCTTTTACTGCCCCGTGGACTTTTATCAGTCATGTCCAAGTATGTTAGTTCGGCTTTACTAACATGTAATTACATGCATCCTTTTCTTGGTATTTGAGCAACATGGCTATGCATGGCAGTCACACTCTTTTACATGCATACAGGAAGCCAAAACTTTTTTTTGGATGTTGGTCTATAATCGTAGGGTAAGGGTGTGGACAATAAAGTGCAAATGCATGCCAATGTAGAACAATGAAATTACCAACACTTCCCTTTTTTACTGGGGAAATCATGTTGAGTATGTGTCAGTGGGAGATGATCAGGAAACAAGATCAGATGTTTGACTATATAAAAAAATTAAAAATAGGCTTTAATCTTTTTTTTTAATAGTGAGTGTTGTCTTCAACAAACCATAGGCACTCTTAGAAAGGATGTTACTTTTGCATCTAGTTTGGGAGATCTCTGTGCTACCTTTTTAAGGGATAAATAGTTAACATTATGACACACATTTGTTTGGTTGCTAAACTGATTGACATGTCGCTAAGGAAGCAATCGCTCTAAGATTGTGTTATTTATTTAATAACACATGCTGTCTCAAATACTAGTAGGGAAGTGCGTGGTTTTGTTGCTAAACGTAAAAAAAAAGAAAGCCTCAAAGACTGATTATCAATAGTGTTTTCTGTCCTCCTGTAGATTTCTATATCCATCGCTCGTGGAGTTGAACATCTTTGCCTGATTCCTTTCACATCCTCTTCTCTGTAAATCTGATCAAAAAAGTCATTTTTAAATGATAAATTACTCCAATAAAGCACAAGAATTAAAAAATTGCCTTTCAATCAAATTTGTAACAGCCATCTACATTATTTGAATGGGATTCCCACAAATGATGGTCCATGCAATGTGGCTAATTTATTACCATTCCACACTAATCCCGACATTGGAAAACTTTAACGTGTTCAGTGTGTCAGCCGGTTGAGGAGAGGATACGTGGAAAGGAAACAAACTAAGATGATTGAAACGCAGCCATGCATGGTCTCGTTTCACATTAACGTAACAAACGGAGCATATAGTAAGAAGGAGGAGGACAGGTGTATTCTAAGTGTGTTGCTTTTTAATTACAGAAATAATGGACGATTCCCATTTCAACTCATCATACTTTTGGTCTCCCGTCCCCACTGTACAAGGACAGGTAGAGACAACCTTATTGTTGGAATTGTCTTAAATACACATAGTATAGTGGTATGTTCTATGTCAAAAGAAACCCCGGAAGCGATCATCATGACTTTTGACTGTTTATGCAAACGAAAAAACAACAACTTTCAATATTTTACTTTAAAAAAACATCAGACACTGACTTGACCCGTACATGTTGTTAATGACGCCATTAAGAGAGAAAAAAAAGTGTGAGTGAAGTTGGCTTAACCTCACATTAGAAGTCATTTGATGTGAGTTCTTGAACAGCCGAGGATTGATTCAATCACATGATCACTCCTGTCCCTCTCCTCTCTCATCTCTTCAACCCCTCTTTGACCCCCCCCCCCTTTTTTTTTGTCTTGTTTTACCTTTTTTTGCATCTCACCATGCTTTCGTTTTCTCTTTCTCCCGTTGCCTTCTTCTACCCAACGTGGATCTAACCCATCATCGACTCCCGCCCTCGACAACCTCCTTCTCGCCTCCCTTTTTTCCCTGTCCATCCTTTTCCTTTTGCTACCCATCCCTCCTTTCTTTTTATTTTCTTTATCCTCCATCACACATGACTTCTGTGTTAACTTTGTTGCATCTCCCCTCCTCATTACCACTTACATCTCCTCTGTGTGCTCCTTTGTTTTTTCCTCATCTAAACTTAACTCATCCTTGACTCCACCTCCGTCGCCTTTCCTCTTCTTCTGTACTTCCCTAAACTTCTTTCAATCTGCCCTTCCTTCCTTTTGTCTTTCCTTCCTTCCTCATACACCTGTCTCACTTCCTTCCCTACCTTTGTTCTCCGTCACCTATTTTCTCGTGCATTTCATCCTTTAAACTCCATTATATCTCCCAACCCTTTATCCTCACCCATCCCTCACTCCTATCATCCTCCTTTACTACTTCACTCTCCCTACCTTCTCCTCCCCCTCCCCCCTTTACTATCAACCCGCCCCTCTACTCATCCCAATCTAGATCGAGAACGCCATGTTCCTGAACAAGGCGAAGGAGCAGCTAGGTCCGGACAAGGGCAACGGTTCCTCCTTCCCTCACCCCTCGTCGTCGTCCACCTCCTCCCCCCACTACCCCACGGCCGTGCTTGCCATCCCGGGCTCGATGGACCCAGGGTCCGGGTTGAGGCTGGTCCCAAAACAGGAAGGAGGTGGGGGTAACGCGGGAGGAGGCGTCGGCGGACATATGAGTGCAATCGGGCAACACCTGCATCAGTCGCACACCACCCAGAACGTGACTGTGGTACCCGTTCCCTCGACGGGTATCATGACCGCAGGTCAGTGGGGTACTGTGATGATTTTTTCTTACTTAAATCACAACATCACCCCACTCCATTTGCCATTATGTATTTTTCTGTATTGTCTTATTGTGTGTTTGTCTGTTATCTGTAGAAGTTTGCATGAAAATCAGGAACACTATAATTATTAAACTGTAGCTACTTATCTTTCATTCTTTGTATCCCTCAAAGTCAGCGATTGGAAGGTTTTTGGTTGGTAAAGAGTATTAATCTGAATTGTGGAGTTAAATTTAAGCCAACAACCTGGCACTGACTCAAATGAATAGTTGGTGCAGCATTGACCCTCGTACAAAAGTATGTTTGGTGGCGCTGCAGGTTATTCTCACAGCTCCTATTGTTAGCTACTCTTAGAGGAGAACGGTAGCTTAAAATAACTAGATGGTGAATGTAAAATATGTTGTTTTGACCAATCGGGCAGCCAGATCACAGTTTCTCTTCCTCTTAGCGGGGTTAGTCATCACAACCCCTCAAGGCACACTGGTCCCCTCTGCCTCCACGCAGTCATTTGTAGCTGGACACCCCACTGCCACCACCATGATAGTGTCTACAGTGCACCACTCAAATGCAGGTAAAACACAAGTGCCATTCATGTCACCTATGTCATTTCAACATGTGAATAGAAACTGTACTGTTTTGATGATTTTATAAGCATTTCTTTTTTTCAAGCACTCTGGTTATATATATATACAGGACTGTGCAAAATCTTAGGCCACCGCCATCATACAAAACAGAAAAAACAGGAAGTATGTATGTATTCTAATAAAGAGACTAAGAAATAATTATATATGTTCATTATAGCATTGCTAAAACAACAAATCTAATGGTGGCCTAAGACTTTTGCACAGTATTGTGTATTTTTTAGCTTTATTTGTCAGGATTATTTTGCTTTTTCAGATATACTCTCATCAAGATTAACACAGTAAAACTCTGTAAAACAGCATAAACATGATGAGCAGCCGCTGTAGAGCAGATGAGGTTGAGCACAGAAATTCAAGCAAGATAAATTATTTCAAATAGTAAAGCTTTGTCTTCTAAATATTTAGATTTTTTTTTAAAAACATTTCTCTTCTGAGGTGAGTTGAAAGTAAACTGAGGCCAGACACTCCAACCTCATTTGATTTGAATGAGAAAATCCGGTTTCCCTCCTGCCATTCATTTATTCCTGCATTTTCTGTATTGTTACATCCCTGCACATGAAAACACACACACACACACACACACACACACACACACACACACACACACACACACACACACACACACACACACACACACACAAACACACACACATTTGTATATGTCCATACTCTTTAGTAAGATTGGATATTGTTACTAATCAAAGCGGTACACCCCTGCACAAAGCCTCATATAGATGACATGTAGAACTCAAAGTATCTTCAATGGATACTGTCTTCATCTTCACCCAACGTTCCCCACACCATCTCCCCTCCCTCACCCTCTTATCCGCTGTCCTCTGTCTTTACCTGCCTCTTGTTTCCAGACAAGAAGAATGACATTGGTGTCCCCCCTGCAGTTGTCATGCCGACGCCAGGAAAGCGAGGCAGGAAGAGCAAGCAGATGATGAGCCGATTGGCCGGAGTGGGTGGAGTCCTCCCTCCAGGAAGTGACGCATTAATATTGGCACACCTCGCTGCTGGTGGACAGGTGAGGGTCTCTTCTTTTAGTTTTTTCTCTTGCTTATTTTCTTTGTTGTAGTACTTACTGGTATTATACAATAAATATTGTTGACTTTCTTCATATCTAATATCTGATTATTTTGTTCCAGCACCATACTGCTGACCCCTACGACCTGTCAAATGATGAAGATGATCATACCAACAAAGATGGCCCTAAATCCTACAGGTAGGGGACAGTTGTCTACACAAGAGAAACAATGTAGTTTTTGTGATGTAACACATTTATATTAACATTTAGAGCTACCTCTAACACCACATTAAATCTTCATGATTACTTTTTGTGCCATGAAGGTTTTGTTTTTCTCTCTTTCTCCTCCCTTTCCAAGGTGTCGGATGTGCGCAGTGACATTCTTCAGCAAGTCAGACATGCAGATCCACGCTAAGTCCCACACTGAGGCGAAGCCCCACAAGTGCCCCCACTGCTCCAAGTCGTTTGCCAACTCCAGCTACCTGTCCCAGCACATCCGCATCCACAGCGGGGCCAAGCCCTACACCTGCACCTACTGCCAGAAAACATTCAGGCAGCTCAGCCACCTACAGCAGCACACACGGTACTGGTCTGGGCTGGGTGGTTTGTTGGTCCAGTGTGTGTGTGTGTGTGTGTGTGTGTGTGTGTGTGTGTTTGTGGTTTTTGCCTTTACATACATGTGTGTGTTCCTGTGTGATGATGGATGGAGGGAGGAAGGTGTGGTGGGTTGGGGATGTGCTGGGGTGTCAGGGGAGAGTGTTGACAGTGTAAAGCTCTTTTGTGCACGGTCGCACATCACCTTTGATGGTGCAACACTTGTTCCAAATTTGTAATGAATCCATGTTATTCAGCTTGTTGTTATTAGGTATTTATTAAGGAAATCTAGCTCCTTTCTGCACACTGATCATCAGGACAGGAAGCAAACATTTTCATCATTAAATTAACAGCTGCTTTGCTCATTTCATTAACTAAATTTCAGCCTGTTTGGATGTATGCTGATTAAGTGTGTGGTCGAGGAGGTCAATTTATAGCCCCACTTAATTTAGCAGGTGATAAAATTGCTGATGTCAAAAGTTTTGCTTGTTCCCACATTGATGTTGCCTTATGGTTTTTCCTTGGATCTGCCTCTACCTTCACAAAAATCCCCCTTCTTGTTTTATGGCACCCTTTGGACACTTTTCACCGTCATTTGAACTGCGTATATTTAAAACATTATATCAACAAATGAATGTCATGTAAAATCAGAAAAGCAGTAAAAATATAGTTTAATATAATAAATAATATATGATCAGACTGCAGAGATAACCACAGGGATTATCAAATAATGGAAATGTAACCAGCTGGAAAGTTAGGCTAATTTTAAATACACAGTGTTAGTATATTTTGCTTGAACTTAAGCTATATGATAATTTAAAACTACACGTCTTCCTCCTTGTATCTTAATAACATCCTAATAACAGATTTCCAAATGGTCAAAATCCCAAAAGTTGCTCATCAGACTTTGAAAATGTCTTTTTTTTTTGGCACTAATCTTATAAATTACTTAATTTGGCCTTTGATCTTGTGATTCACCTTCATCATATTGTAATTCCTTTTTTTGCCATGAACTGGATTTTTCTGTGGGTTTAAGGCCATTCATTTTAAATATTAAGAGGCGCTCCACCGGCCCGCCACCCGTCCCGAATTAACCTTTCAGTTAAACTGCAGTCAGACACATTTCACACTCCACTCAAATCAGGGCACACCAGATGGAGAGAGAGAGAGAGAGAGAGAGAGATTGCGCGAAAGAGAGAGAAAGAGAGAAAAGTGTGACTGTGCTTGCTTATGTTTTTGTTCTGTGTTTTCACAACTCAGACACAGCACAAAGAGCACACTGTCAAACTTAATGATCTACGATCAACGCTACTGATCGCAGATTCATATCACCTGAACGCATGATTTGGTCCGCGGTTCATCATGAAGTTTGGTCATGCTGTAGCCTAAAAATCTCTCGCTGTTTCTCTCTATTTTATCTCTCTCTCTCTCTCTCTCTCTGTTTTTCTTTCTCTCCAACCTCCCCCGACCCTCCAATCCTGGTGTCCCGTGTTAGAAACCACACTGAGGCCAAGCCCCACAAGTGTCCCCACTGCTCCAAGTCGTTTGCCAACTCCAGCTACCTGTCCCAGCACATCCGCATCCACACCGGGGCCAAGCCCTACACCTGCACCTACTGCCAGAAAGCATTCAGGCAGCTCAGCCACCTACAGCAGCACACACGGTACTGGTCTGGGCTGGGCTGGGTGTGTCTGAATGACCGGGCATGTTTATATGTGTGTGTGTATGTGGGAGTAGGTGCACCTGTTTATGTCCATGTGTTTTACAGAGGAATTTGACTTTTACTTGCACCATCTGTCTTAGTATTAAATATGCTGTAGGTAAGATGGATAAAGAGTGACACAAAGGATTAATAGACGAATGGACCTATGTGTTAATGTAAAGAGGTAAAAGATCCAGCCTGTATTGTGGACAGTGAGACTGATTGAAGAGCGGAGGGATAAATGGATGATTGCTGGGAAGGAAACACACTTTTTTTGCATCTATACCACAACAGCTGATCGATCTCAAAATTCCCTAGCTGCTCTCACTGTGTTAGTAGTGATTATAGCATCTCTCCATTTATAAAGGTGTGTTACAATGTCTGTCTTCACGTTGACAGTAGGTTAGCAGTCAGCCGTAGCTGAAGTTTGGATGGCTTGATCGATTCCTTGTTAGCACAACACTCTCACTGCCTCACTTTCTGTCTGCTGAATGAAAGTACACAGTCTAACCTGCTAATGTTGTGTGTAACTGTGTTTTTTAGGATTCACACTGGTGACCGGCCATACAAGTGTAACCATCCTGGCTGTGAGAAATCTTTCACTCAGTTGTCCAACCTACAGGTAAATTATCTCTCACATTTCATCCTTGCCTGCTCGTCTTTTGTCCATTTGTTGTCTAACTTCCCAAAATATGAATAGAAATGAATCAATGTGACATTTTTTTTGCCTCACTCCAGCCAGTGTTCCTTCCTGTATAATGGTTAACTTTCTTTCTCAAACAGAGGTTGGGTGCGGTTAATAGTTTGGCAATGTGTCAGAATAGTAGTGACGCTTTAGCTTGCAGCATTAGCTACTGTATATAGACTAGGTTACATGTCAGTATCAGACATATGTGAAATCAGATGATGGCTTCTTTATTGATGGATCATCTATCCTAAGTAATGACATCTTGCTTTATTTTATAGTAAACTGTAGATTTTCCTCCTCAGTGAGCCCGGTTCTGTGAGGATTAAATATTTGTGGCCTCAGTTGAAATTTGGATAATAAATACCAAGTGCAGCATGGTAGGTCTTATGCACATGTATTGCTTGGATGTCTCCATACGCACCTGCTATTTTAGTTCATGTATGTGCAGCAGCAAAAGGGCGGAGGGTTGAGTGAAGGTGAATATAGATCAGTGGGTGTGGTGATTTATAAATACTTCCTCAGCCAGTCTGAAACAGCCGAGCCAATCACAGTATAACCTGATGACGACTACTCAATAAACAGGAAGCTTTTCTTCAGGTAATGTCAGACAGTTTAAAGCGTCACGACATGAACACACATCAACACAAATCTGCAGCCAAAAACAGATGGAGTTGATTTTTTCATCAGTTAGTTACTATAATAAGAATATAAATAAAAATAAAGTGATTGGGTGAAGCCATTAATATGATTATATCAGACTGACGCTATTTCAGCAATTATTATAATGCATCTCACCACGTACTTGGTCACCTAATTTTGCTAAAGAGAAAGAAGAAGAAAGAATAACGAGGCTGATGAGCTGCTAACTCAATGTCTGCTTCATAAAAAGGCAGAATATCGAGTTATAACTGACCAGTGCAAACGCAGTGAATCAATCAATATATCAGTCCTGCTGCCTTCAGTTGCTGCAGTCGTTTAATAAACTGAAGAAGCTTTTCATACAGTATAAACAGCTGTGGACAGCAGATACTGTAAGAGTCATCCACATTCATTAATAGATCAGTGCAAACTGATCCACTGCTTTAACTACATTAAATATTATTTTCCGTGCCAATTTAGGTTGGAGAGGGTTTAATTATTTATAATATTTTAAATTAAATTATAAAGTATTCATATTTTAAGCATGAATCAGTTGTTGAAGCACGTCTGCAGCGATTATTTAGTTTGAAAAGCAGGTCGTAACAACTTTATTTCTCGTCCACACTTCTCTTCCTACAGTCTCACCGTCGGCAGCACAACAAAGACAAGCCGTTCAAGTGCCACAACTGTAACCGTGGTTACACAGACGCTGCCAGCCTGGAGGTGCACCTGTCCACACACACCGTCAAACACGCCAAGCTGTTCTCCTGTGGCCTCTGTAACCGATCCTACACCTCGGTAAGACGTTACACCTGCCGATCGGTTATCACATTAATGAGACTCACAGAACTCTGATAGATTATTATGACAGAGGAGATACATCATGTACTTCTGCTTTATTTGAATAGTACAGTTAATATGTAGCAGGATTTGATTTAATGAGTATATCAAGTTTTATTTATTGTCTTTGAGAATGACAGTGTTTGTCTTGCATCCCCATTTAATAATTAGAGCCCGACCTATAATGGATCTTTGGGGCCGATGCCAATACTGATATTAGAGATTTAAAAAATTCCAATATCGATATATTAGTTGATAATATTATATGTATAGAATATATAGATAAACACACATTATTTTGTTATGATCCCTCAAATGTAATGAAGGTATGATATTTTACAGGTTTAACTAAAACAGTAAACTTCTCCAGGAATTTAATAATTAGGATTAGCTATGAATAAAAAAACATGCAGAACAAAATAACAACAACATATGCATATATTGAACTCAAATATACATAAAATGCTGCCTAGATAACTTTAATAAAAGGCCACATATCGGTCAACATATTCATCAATACAGATATATCTGTGATTGGCCAATATCAGCCGATTATATCTACTAATAATCTCAATAATTATAATAATAACATTTCTTACTAGTCATTCACATGAAACACATTTACAGGATATATTTCATGTATGTATAGAAAGTAAAAAATTCTCATGTTCTGTGTCTTCACGTCTCTCTCTCCTCTTCTAGGAGACCTATCTAATGAAACACATGAGGAAGCACAACCCCGACCCGCTCACAGTGGCGGCGACAGTAGCTGCTCAGCATGCCCAGGGCCTCACAGGCGGAGGAGGCGGCAGGGGCCGGGGCCGCGGCCGAGGGAGAGGAGGACGAGCGGGCCAACTCCAAAACCAGGCCCACCCTAACAACCCCAACCAGAACCAGAACCCCGGACCTCCCGGCAGCTACCAACAACCCCAGCAACCCACAGAAGCTGTAGTTCAATGCCCGTTTGACCTGCATCAGTACAAGACTGTAGCAGCCAGCGAAATCCAGTACAAACCAGTCAGTGTGGCTGACCTGCCCGTGGCACACAAAGACCTCTGCCTCACCGTCTCCACGTCAGCCATTCAGGTGGAGCACATGAACTCATAGGCTGCGTCTTCCCAACCTTTGTTTTTTTCTTTTTCTTTTCTTTTGGAGGAATTGTCTGCAATGTAAAAAGGTCCATATGAACAAGTAATTAAAATGTATTCCATAATATATTCCTCTTAAAACAAGTAAACATTGACTAAACGGGTGGAAGACTTCACTGCCCTACGACTTTGCAGATGATGCAAATCACGTGGTTTTTAAACTTCTGCAGTCTTTATCGAATCTGATCACACAATAAGACGCTCAAGGGGACTCAATTTAGATTCACTTTCATGTGGCTCTCAGTGACGGTTTCTGAAAGGAGTTTATCAGGTCATGTTTAAGATACAAGTCCAATTTTTATCCACCAAGTGGCTTTTTGTTTTTTGACATTTCCCTTCGTTATAAGAAGCTTTAATGCTGAGTACAACATTAAATTACTTGTTTAGAAGACAGATATTTTACAATGTGCTCTTTCACTCCTGAGCCCACTCATGCCAAGGATCTCTAAAGTAGAAATGCTGGTCTTGGACATCGATAGAAGTATTTTATTTCTTAGCCTGAAGCCACATTCCTGCAGTCTGTAGAGACCTTCAGAAACAGGAAATGGGTTTATCTCCTGAACACACACTAATCTGAAACTGCTTTTTGGCTTTTTGGATTGTGATGAATGAGACACTGATTAAATCCTGACCCGAGTTTCCCCCTCTATCTCATCTTGAATCTTAAATTCACTTTTAGTCCATTAGGAGTGAATAGACTCATTATTCTCTTACAGTGTGGTGCTTTTAAAAACATCATAAATGCACTGATCCTAGACCAGCAGTCCTGCTCTGAGAATCTTGATCTTCAAGGCTCACTTATGTCTAATCTCATTGCTTTCTGACATCATTGGAGGATGAAGATCACAGATATTTTACAGTGTAAAACATCTGTAAGATACAAAAACAAGACCCCTCTCTGCATGACTGTAGTGCAGAGTATTGTCTTATTTGTTTCATTTTTTTAACAAATTCAGATCACATTAATCTGAAAATTCTCCATTATTAAATTGAAACCAAAACAAAAAGGGAGTGAGAAGACCAGGTATCGATGATTTAAGACCGTAGAGATTCACAATAGCAACTAAGACATCACAGCAGTGGTATTTGTTGGGAAGAGAGGAAGAACTAAGATTTTAAGTGAATTTATAAAAAAAAAAGTGTTTTGAATGACACTGTCGATGTGCCATGGACAAACAGAGGGTGGACCAGCCTGAGGACGGATTTCAAAGGAAGAGGAGCAGCAGGGAAGGAAAAGGATGCAGTGTTATTGTGGGTGTTTCCAGTTTCCAGTTTCCCAAACCATGCTGTCCTTTAACGCCCTCCTCCCCATTTTTAGAAAGCGAGGAATTAAGGAACCCTTTCTTTGTCTGAGCCCAAAGGATCGAGGAGAAGAAGAAAAAAAAAGAAAAAGAAAAGATAGACAGAGCAGTTCAAGAATGCACTAAACGTGAGGAATCTGCTGCCGAGCAAAAACAGAAGAGGAGAAAGAAAAAAAAGGGCTGGGTGGGAGGGGGGTCATAAAGAAAGCACTTGATGAAGCTTGTACTTCACCGCCTATGTTTGTCATCGTTGTATTTTTTTTTATATATATATATATATATATCTCTCTCATGTGTATGTATTTTTCTACCAACAGAGGAACGTGTGAACGAGAGAGAAAGCAAAGTGAGTGCATGAATGTGAAGGGAACAAAGAGGAAAAACTCCTAACAGCGTTTTTTTTGTGTCCCCCTTTTTTTTTTTTCTTTTGTTACTAATCAAAAAAAAAGAACATTTACTACCCTCCAATGAGTAAAGACAGCCCTACTCGGCATTGTCGGGGAGGGGGTTGTTGTTGGGGAAATACTGATTGTGTGATAAAATGGCTGACAGGTACTGTTATCAATCTTTTTTTAAAGAACTTTTCATACATATTATTACTACTTTCATTATAACTATTGCAAATGTTATCCACATTATTATCAATCTGAGGCATTATTGTATTGCAGTATGCTGTACATAAAATAGATAGAAAATACTTTTTTTTTTTCATCTGTAAAAGGGAAGTATGTCCTGTGAAAAGCATATACGGAAACTAAAGGAACTCAAATTAGCAAGTACCAAATCAACGGCGGTGTCCCGGGTCACCTTTTAGTGCCATGTGTATCATAGCAACATCTCAAGTCTTTAATGGTGATTTCAGACCCTAAAAGTCTGTTAAATAACAGGAAAATGTGGTTCTCTCTCTTTGTAGTATGACTACTCAATTTTTGAATGCAGTTTAAAATCACTGTCACTCATAACTCTTGGTGATATTCACCCTAATTAAGATTAAATCAAAACTGTAAAGATTTTCCCAAGTCGACTATTTGTTGTGTGTTTATACTTAAAAGACTTAAGTTTTATTAGGCCTGTTTAACAAAGATAATCATGAACATCCGTCACTTCATGAACTGACATTTCCTCTCAGCACTTGACCCCATTCAGAGGATCTAAGCGAGCACATCCTGATGTTTTTATGACATTAAACGAGACATCAGGTGACCCGGGACACTGCCGCCATGTTTTTGTGCACAAGCTATCTCTACCCAATCAAAAAAAAAAAAAAAAAAAAAAGTTTCAAGCAGCCGGTACAACTGGCTGTTTGTCCTCATGTATACTCCTCCCTGCATTTCATTGTGTCTTTTTATGAAAAAATAACACATTCTCAATATTCTTGTTAATGTTATTACTGATGCTCCTGATAATAATGCAGTTATTAGCTGCCCTCTTTATGCTACACTCTTGCATACTGTATGCACAGTTACACCTCTTGCTCATCTTAACAGACTGTTTCTTCCCTTAAGAAGAATAAAGTTGGAAAACAGTTTATGATGAAAAACTGAATGGTGTCATGTATTTTATTTCAATCGGAGCTGCTTGGTATTAATGTGAATTTATGATTATTTTTTTTACCAATTTGGACTGAAGTGGTGTATGAATGTAAACACAAAAAGAAAATGGTTTATATAATTCAAATGATCCTGCTGTCACTTCTTATTTACTATTTTATTTGATTAGCCTCTTTTTTTAATACTGTTACTGTTTTTAATGTTTAAAAAACAAATTATTGATTACTACAGGCTTATATTATCTTAATATATTTCAGTCATTTCATAAAAAAATAATGTTATAAACACTATAATATTCAGGTAATGTAATGCTTCTTCCAATGTAAATAAAAATAAGATATAAATAATTGATTATATATATATATATTATATAAAAAATAAAGAACAATAATAACTACAAAAGCATAAAAAACAATAGTAGTAACAAATATAGTAAAATAATAGTAACATTATGTACAAGAGTAATATTGGCTTTGAGGGATGATATACCCGACTAGTATATATACTGTGCAATATATTTGACTTAATAAACAACTTTAAATAAAATACTCGATGAAGAATTTTGTATTACGGTTTCAGAAAGGACATATGTAAGTAAAATCTACATTTAAAAATATTTGATTGAAAAAACTCATTTTAAAAAATGAATGAAAATTATTAGTGTAAATTATATCATATATTGACTGGTTTTTGCATTTGGCACAGGCGGAGCTGTATATTCATTGGCAGTCCTGCCCATAGACATATATACGCCTATGGCCCCGCTCACACGGCACACTCCGTACTCCATAACAAGCACACACAAATACAAGGGGGAGGGGCTTATGCTGATTCGACCAATCACAGCAGCCCCTCTGAATCGCCCACCAAAACAGTTCAATTTCAAAATTCAAACGGTCGGACGGTGACGGAGACGAGGACACATCTTAAGTTTTAGACGGAGTTTTATCACAGGTAATTATTTTAATAAACATAGTAAATCATGTTGCTCGTCTTAAATTTTAAACCGGAATCATAAAAATCTGATTAGAAACTCACATTTAGCCTGGTATCGGGGGAACAACAGGTCAAAAATTCGCTGTTTCCGTGCTGCTGTAGCTAAGCTAACGGTAGCTAATGTGGTTTATAACATGGGACATTAATTAAAACCTGATATTTTACACGCATTAAATCCAAATATCATACATTCATATATGACCAATGTCAGTGTTAATTAACCTGGATCAGTGGTAACGTTGGTAACCTTGGTAACGTAAGGTAAGATATCTTTATAGATCCACCTAGGGAGACATTCAATCACAACAGCAGCAGCATGAGGGTGAAAGTGATAAAATAAGTAAAATAAAGTACTATATACAGTAAATGATCTCTGTGTAAATGTATCTGCAGTATATAAATGTGCAATATGCAGAAGTCCCTGAGATTATATACATGTGTGCAAATGTTCCTGGGATTTACAGCATCAGTCTTTTTTTAGTGGGAGTGGTAGGTACTGGGAGCTGTGTCTGGACATGTTCAAGATCTGTGCTCTCTGGCCACAATTAATTGTACAGTCATCACTAGAGATGAGATTTTTCTGTTGATCATAACTTACCTGTTACAGGGTTCCCATGGTCATGAAATTCATGGAAAAGTTATGAAATTAGATGACCCGATGTCATATCAAAGATAGCAGATACAAGACAGGCTGCATGAACTCGGACCGCCACTTTTAACATGTCAAAAATCAGTTGATTCATTTAATATGAATATACTGATCATAAACATCTATACTTCTTTTAGCTTTTTAATATCTTTTAATGTCTGATCTCGGGCCAAACGCTTCCTCTGGATGTAATTTTAAAATGTACCCATTATTTAGTGATATCAAAGGGTCAAAACACCTGTTATAAGGCACCAGAATACAGGAAATGACATCTACTCTGTTAAAGATTTTCTGGGGGAAGACCCTTTGTTAAACTATGTAAATTAAGTCATGGAAATGGGGGAAAATATTATGAAATAGTTATGGGAAAGTTTTGAAAATTAATTGGTGAAAATGTGTGGGAACTCTGCTGTTAACTTTACTTACTTCTCTTCAACAGACTATGTCCCGCTTGCCAGTCATGACAAGCAAGAGGGTCCTCACAAGCAGCAGCAGCAGCAGCTCCGAGAGCATTCAGGACCTCCAGGCGCCTGCTCAGGTCTGTACTATAATTCATCCACATCATCACCAGCTATTCTCTGCCCATTACAAATGTCAGATATTGCTACTAGTGATAAATGCATGTCCCACTGTAAAACTCACTGTTGTGTAAAGTTGGATAGATAACCAGGAGGAGACAAGTCTGTGCTCTGCTGCCAGATTTGATTTTATCTGGTTCAACAATTGAGAGCCCATATAAATGAGCACTATGCTCTGTGAAGAAAGGAAAAAGTCAATGTTGTAACCCAAAAAGTTGAATTGATGTTCTTTGTTTACGATGGTGGTGTTTCTGTGTTTGCAGAAGAGGATCCGTAAAGACCCAGATCATGTTAAACCAAAGGCGGCAGCAACAATCATTGGTGCCAAGCGGCCTACTGTTGCAGCATCCAGGGCGCCTATTTGTAAGTGACTTACCTGAAACTTCTTCAACATTCTTGTAGGCATTTGTACAGAGATATTAATAAAGTGTGCTGGAAATTGTTGCAGTTTCTCTAGATGTTCATACAACATGTCAGGGTGTTCCAAGACTATGTGTGAAAGAATCTGTGGCATGAATTATTGCTGCGCCTAATCAAACACTTTTTCCACTCCTCACGATTGTCAGTTTTACTGGATTCATCTGTTTCACAATCTTGTCTTTTTTGACCAAAACATGTACCTTTCTCTGTCACGCTTTGTTCCCTACACAGCTAGGCCGGTCCGAGCAGCAGCTGCTACAGTGGCTGTTGCTCCTTCCAGAGGTAAGATGAGCTCTCTACTGACTAATGCTGGAAAACACATGAGCTGGGAATATTCTCAGTATTGCAGGTTGTGTGTTTACAAACTAACCTGCAGCAGTGACTGAGTACCACAGTTTGTTTAGATTGGGCCTAATATTTTAATAAATGCAATTTCAACTCTTAGTCAACCAAGTGGTAGCAACAAAAGTGCTTTGGGTCCATTTACATGAACAGGTCTGTTCAGTTTTATGCATTGTTCTTAACCTCTTCCTTGTTCCATCAGGTGTCCTGAAGCCGTCTTTAGCTTCAGCTGCTGCAAAAGGAGGAAACATGAAACAAACCGGATCCACTGGCACCAAAACAGGTAAGCATCTTGTTCTGAGCTTCACTGTGCTTAATGATATACAGTATTTATATATTTTATATACATCTAAAAACTTGTCTTTGAGCAAACTAAGTTAAATCAGGTCAATTTATGTTTGGTGTTTAGTTGATGACTGTATTTAAAGCTGGGGAGAAATATACTGTAACTCTGTAAACAAGGATATTCAGAAGGATCCTGCAGGGAGGAAAGTTGTGTAAAATGCAGAGTCTGAACTCTGAATGGAAGTGTTCCATCTTTTATCAAATTGTTGATGATGATGTTGTGCACAGGTGCCGCCCGCCGGCCTGCTTGGGACCTGAAGGGAAAGGTCAGCGACATGGAGGGTAAGCTTAATAACTTCCAGAGCAAAGTCAAATCTGTCAACCAGGAGAACGAATCTCTGAAAGGCTCGATGGCCCAGAGCCGGTCAAGAATGATGGAAATGGAGAGCAAGCTTGAGAAGCAGAAGAGCCAGATCAGGTATAACAACCAAATCATGAATAGCGAAACACTTTAAGAAAAAATCATTTAAATATTTAACCGTCTTGTATTGTTACTAATGTGATTGGTTTGTTTGGAGTCCATTAAATGTCTTTTTCATTTTGTGATTTTTAGTGAATATGAGGAAGAGCTGCAGGCGCTGTCGGGGGTCAGGGATGAGTTGGAGAAAGTGTCGAGTGATAAGAACACTCTTCAAAAAGAGTTCTCCAACTTAGAGGGAAAATACAAGGTCATGGAGACTCTTAGTGATAGCCAAGAGACAGAGCTACAAACTCTCAAGGTAAGAAGTCAGCTGCTGGACTGAAGCTTACTGATTATTGTGGATATGTGGTATCATTATATAAACATGCCATGCTAAAAATGAGAGTGTTTAAAACATTAACATCATGTGGAGACGCAGTTTGATTAAAATTAATGAATAAAGATGACCTTATGAGAGACTTATGTAGCCAAGTATATAAACGGTGAGCACAAACAGACAGTTTACAAGATGAGTGAACATTTATATTAAAGGCCCAATGAAGTGAAAAATACATTTGACAAGTTATAATCCTGTGTTAATTGTTCATTTATCTCTTGTCATATGTCAAATATGTGTTTAGAAATTAATATCTTAATATGATATCTTAATATATTAATGAGTTTTTTTACATTATAAACCCCATTTTCTCTCCCTTTAAGCCAGTTTCAAATGTTTGATGACTCACCCTGCCTTCAGGGGCATTCACAAAATCTAGTGTGACTTTGAGCAAGTAGCTAGCCACGTCGGTCATATAAAGCTTCATTTGTGGGTCATAGTAACAGAGCATTATGGAGAGTGATAGGAAGAGACATCAGTGGGAAGAAACTTTGTTTTTTTAAATTCCCATAACAGTCTGGCTGCTGATGTCTTGATCTCACATTAGGCTAGGAGGAGGCGTGTGTGGAGCCAGATGTCCTCTGTGGCTCTGTTTTTCTGTGCAGCTCAGTAGAAAAAAGCCATATTGAAAAAAGTGATGTATGAAGCTGTGAAGTGCGAGTCCTGTCTAATTGATGATTTATGACATTTATATTCAACCTCTTTCCACTCCAGATGAAGCTTTCAGTACAGGAATCCACTCTGACTCGTGTGCAGAACACCCTCAAAGACACAGAAGAAGAAGTTTGCTCTCTCAAAGACACTGTGGCTCAACAGAAGGACGAGCTTCACGCTGGTGAGATGGAGCGCCGACGTCTCCACAATACGATCCAGGAGCTCAAGGCAAGTCGGCAGTTGGGGAAACAGATCAACACATCCAAGTGTTACCACCCTTAAGACCTTTTAATTGATTCTTGGGCTGCATTACCTCTAGTTCTAGTAGGGGAAAACATGTTTTTTTCCTTTTGTGAATCGCTTTTATTATTTTCTTAACTTGATAAAACCTTGTGTTAAACCATGTGTTGTCAACCCTTCCATCAGACTGCTAATGGCTTTGTCCATCACCTTCCTCTTGCAGGGCAACATCAGGGTCTTTTGCAGAGTGCGCCCACTGGTGGATGGAGGCCTCAGCAAACACATCCAGCTCCTTGACAGTGACAACAAATCAGTAACACTGGCCAAAACTGAGGAGGTGAGAATCTTATCACAGTCTCATGGGCGTCTTTGTAGTTAGGAGCTATTGCTTTTTTTCTTACAGACCATAGTAGCAGATATATCCCTGATCATTGTGGACCAGCTGAATAATATGACTTTTCTTCCTCTCAGTCTCACACAGGCAAAACTGGTGACACTCAAAAGAATTACAACTTCAGTTTTGACCGTGTTTTCAGGCCCGAGACTCCACAGAAGGAGGTAAACAATGTACACATAGTTCATAATTTCCAATATGAGAATCTTCAAGTTTTTATGAAGAAATACCAACTGTTTTTTATTATTATTTTCATATATGTACTTGTAGTATCCACAACCAAAGGTGAACTCTGGTGAATTCTTCGTCAACTTGTTATTTTGTTTTCAGGTGTTTGAAGAGATCTCCCTCCTGGTGCAGTCAGCACTGGACGGCTACAACGTCTGCTGCTTCGCCTACGGCCAGACAGGAAGTGGAAAGACGTACACCATGGAGGGAGACGAGTATGACGACACCAGAGGTGTCATTCCCAGAGCTGTGCAGCAGATCTTTAAAGCAGCAGAGAAGCTGGAAGCACAAGGCTGGGAGGTTAGTTTGTTATGTATGTTGACTACAGAGTGAGAGGTATAAACAATCATCACTGTATAGTACATCCTGAGGAAAGTCTTAAAATTAAGATAAATCATTTTTAATGTATTTTGTGTGAATCAAGAAGGTAGCTCGGTGTCTGGAAAATGAAACCAAAGCAGAAGTGACTTAAACATGCATTATTTCTAATAGCCAACAGGTGGCGATTAATTGGTTAATGGGTCATTTTTTTACTATTGAATCAACACTTTTATCATGGATTTTAGACTAATGCTGTCCTGTGGCATGTAGTGTGTTTGTATCTGGAGGAGAGATGATGAGGGAGACATTTGTATTAAATATTGGTATTGTCTGTTTTATCTCAGTTCACCTTCACTGCAAGTTTCGTTGAAATTTACAACGAGACCCTTCGGGACCTCCTTTACACCGGAAAGGCCAGCAAGAGACCCGAGCATGAGATCCGCAAGTCAACCAACAACGAGATTTCAATCACCAACCTCACCTATGAGAAGGTCTCCACCGAGGATCAGGTACAGCAGCATATCTCAGTTACAGGATTATTCAGCAACATCATTTACTTTTTTGAATCATTCTCAGTAGAGTTTAGGTAATTAATTTAGTTTTTAAATTAAAGTTCTAAAACACGGACTAAATTTGGTCCATCAGAAGTCAAGCTGAGATCATTTTTACAGCTCTTAAATCTCCCTCTCCTGTCCCTTCTCCTCCTGCCAGGTTCTCGGCTTGATAGCTGTGGCCAACCAGAATCGCTCCACTGCCCAGACAGCCCAGAATGACCGCTCCTCTCGCTCCCACTCAGTCTTCCAGCTGGACATCGAGGGAGTGAATGCTGGCAGAGACGTCAAATGCAAATGTGAGTATAATCCCACGGAAATGTGGCTTCACTTGTGTTTTTAACAATATGAAAACTCACAGGATAATTTTCCATCAGTTCAACAGAAGAAATTCTGGTCTAATGACTAATTAATTATTAGTTATTATACCTCTTACCACAGTTAGAGGAGTTTGTATGTGCACTTTTTACACTCTTTTTTTTTTATTGTGTGTGTTTATTTTGTTAAACTTGCATACTTTTTCTAATAGAGGTTTTCTTTGTGTATTTTTAGCCACTCTGTGCCTGGTGGACTTGGCTGGCAGTGAGCGAATGGCAAAGAGTCAGTGCCAAGGGGAGCGCTTTAAAGAGATGACTGCAATCAACAGCTCCCTGTCCAACCTTGGCATCGTTATTGCAGCACTGGCCAACAAGGTGAGCTGAAGCCTCAGGGGAAGGGACAAATTTATCTTTTTTTTCAATTTTTCAGTATTATTTAGTTTGTGACATAAATGGGTCTTGCTTGTGTTCCAGGAGAGCTTCATTCCCTACAGGAACTCCAAGCTTACTTACCTTCTGCAAAGCTGTTTGGGAGGAAACAGCAAAACGTGAGTTCTTCAATTTGTATAATTAAGGCTTTGTTTACACCTGGCATTAATACGCTTCTTGGGTGATTACAGGCGTCTAAAGTACAGGCGTCAAGACACTTTAGACGCATTGAGATCCCATCACTCAGACCATTCAGAAGTTGTCTGGGCAGCAGTATAAACTCGTTTGTGTTCTGGTCCAGCAGACCGAGCACGGGAAGAGCACTGCTGCCTCCTGGTCTGTGTACACGTTGTCCAAAGCTGTGTTCAACTTATTTGATAATGGATAAATAAATATATAATACATAATTAGTTTTTTCTGTTTTTCATGTGACTTTAAAATTTGAAAATTCAAATCAACAGCTTGAATAGGAATTGAACAAACACTGTTTTTCTTTTTTTTTCTTTTTTACTTGACTGTCTAAAACAATTTATTCGGAAGCTATAATATCTGATTTGATCACATTAAGGGGTTAGAACCGAAATTCATTCTCTAATTTGACTGCAAGGAAAGCAGCCTACATAGGATACCAAATCACTTTCAATAGATTTGCAGATATTATTTAGCTGATGTTATACTTACCCAGGCTTACTTATTTAGGAACTGAGGCATTCTGGTTTATTTTCAATTAATTTATGTTTCTTGTGTTTCTGTCTTTGTCACTTCAGCCTGATGTTTGTTAACATCGCTCCAGAGCCAGAAAGCTTTGGGGAAACTCTCAACTCCCTGAGGTTTGCCAGCAAGGTCAGTGGTTTCTGAAAGTGTTCGATGTCCTTTCTTCATGAAACTGCTGCTAAAAGATGATATGGAGACATTCATTCAGCTGCAGCGATTTAAGGAATTAGTCTATTGACCGAATTGAATTCAACCACTTTGATAATTGATTAATATGTTTGAGTCATTTTCAAGAAAAAAATAACAAAATACTCTCGTCCCAACTTCTAAAGTACAAATATTTTTGTTTTCTTTCTTCTTCTTCTATGACAGTAAATATAATATATCTTCAAATTGTGGGCTATTGGTTTCCCAAAAACAAAACACTTTGGATTGTATCTTGACAAAATTACTCTTGAAATGAATTAAAAACCCCACTAATGTTTTGTAGACTTCAAGAGGATTTAAAGATCTGATTATAACTTTCTCAAAATTTAGAATTTTTGACATGTAATGTTTTTCATTTGCTCTCTTCACAGGTGAACGACTGTGTTATTGGAACTGCAAGTGCCAACAGGAAGTAGAGTCACGTCCAGAGGCAGTTAGCTAATATTTTTATTACACATTTTTAAAATAAGCGATGACTTATTTTAAACTTATTTTATGCTTCAAATGCACAATAATGTGTAACATATAGAATATAAATCATTATATTTTGGGAGGAAATAAGATTCATGTTCATGCCCTCTCTCTTAATATTTCTTCTGGAGAGAGATAAACACAAAGGGTCCAACTGCAGCACCTCTAACCGCCCCCCTCATGCCCCTCTCATGCAGGTATTATCAACCTGTTAAAAAGTGGAATTAGCTGCAGAGGATCACCGCCTGTTTCTAACGGCAAGCAGTCCTGTTTCCATTCATGACCAAAAAAAAAACTAACTTCATCGTGATATTTACATAACGCTGAGGAAGTACTAACCCACACCATGATATTAACCAAACTCTAACATGGTGTTCTGCTTTTTTTCCAACCCTAACCAGATCACAACATAGCATTATACACCATAGAACATAATTATTAGGTGTAGTCATTTGGGACTTGGCTGCCTCCCTTCGGTGCTCCACAAGCTTAAAGCACGACCAAGAAAAACATGGCAACTCGCAACGCAGAAGTACATTTACCTTATTATAGTCGGAACAAAGTTTTAAATTAGGACTTGTAGATCTGAGTAAAGACTCAGCAGCTGGATTGCTCATTTCTCATTCATAAACAGTTTTTAATTTTTCTTCGACTTCTAAAGTGCTACTACTCATGCTCAAATCCCATTGGCTCACAGAACTGGGACCTCATGAAGGAAGTCTGCCGTTCTCTCACAGAAACATCACCCAGTCACTACAGCAGCGCGACACATGGCTGACACCAAATATGCACACAGGAACATGAATTCAGCAAATCTGATAAGCTAAGTCTGATTGCAGCTGCAGTTCATAGAGTACCAGGAACAGCGACTGCTGTGATTAGTTGGTGGGATACAAGAACGCCAACAATAAACACTCTTTCCATCTTTCGTCCACTGTTACAACTCTTTTGCAGATGTATTTCTGTGCAAAAACATGACTTTTATAAATATTTTATTGATTTTCAAAGTTTGACAATTGTTGTAATCTTACCCATTTGGGTTACATGAAATCTTAATATGTTTTGGCTTTCTAATAAAAATCAAATAGAAAAACCCAAGAACTGATGTTACATGCCATGTTGTGTTTGGTGCGGTTTCTTTGTTCTACCGTCCTCCTCCCTCCGCTGTTTAACGCAGCTGTGGCACATCAGGGCTGGGTGTTTAATAGCCCCAGGAAAGCTGGTGCCGGGGCAGTGGGCCTTCCGGCAACGTGCTGATCATACCTGTGTGGTGGTGTGCGCGTGTGTCCAGTGGCGTTGTGCTACTACCTTGTGTCTTTGATCTTTAAGTCAGCTTCCCTTATTTGGGAGCTTGTTTTGGTTTGATCCTTAATAAATCACTGCCTTGCAGTTAACAGTTTTCTCTCTGGTACTCTATTGTTATGCCTTTTGTTAGTTGTTTTGCTTGTTACTTCCCCCTCCCCTAGGCCTTATTGGGGTTGTAACACTGATCTTTATTCACGCTATACAATATGTTTAATGTATTCATGACAAAATGGATTATTATGTGACTTTATTATGAAGAATATCAACTATTTTACTTCATTAATCAGATACAATGATAATGTTTGAGGAGGATTCATAGCATTAGAATAGAGACTGAAATTTAAATGAAGATCTTGGTTGCTAAATTTGTTGTTTCCAAAAGCTAAAAGTTGCAGGAAAGTATGATGTAAGCAATTCAAATATATAAAAGACATGAAAAATAAATATTTCAAATTTCTGCCATTAATACTACTAAAATATGCTGTCATGTTGCAATTTAATCATTTTTAAACTGAAGCTCTAACCTCTCTTTAGTTCATATAATCATAACCCTCCATGTCCATACCATCTGTTCTTCATTATATCAGACTGGAGATGAAAAGGAGGGGGTGTAAGTCCCAGGACGGTAGGCCACAGACACCACAGTGTACACATATATATGTATATGAAGACAATCATGATGCAAGAAGATCACATATACAGTCGTTGGTCAGAGGAAAATAAAGATTAGATTAAAGATTTTCATTTCAAATGCAAACGGAAATATGTTTGTGCAATATGCTGTTGTAGTTTTTCTGTGTTACTGAGTCTATTACTGCAGGTTGTTATTTTCTGCAGGGATGTTTACTGAAACTGGGTATGGCACACGCCACACCTCGAATATTTCTCACCAGCCAACACTTGTCAGGTCCTTAAAAATATCTTAACAAAAAACTTTGCTGTTACTCTTTTCATGTTTAAGTCTCACCATACATGTCCATACTATGTAAATCCCAAGAAAATTGCACACATACAATCTCAGGAACTTCTGCATATTGCACATTTATATATTGCAGATTTATTTACACAGAGATTGTCGACTATATAGGATTTTATTTTATTTATTTTATCACTTTCACCCTTACACTGCTACTTTTCCCCACTTTACTGGTGTATCAATTTGAATTTCTCTCATTGTTCATTGTTCTTTTAACTTATGCTGTTTGGTGATAAATTAAGATATATATGTAAAATATTTGATTAAAAAAGACTATTTTATTTTATTTTAATTATATAATGATTAAGGATATATCTTATTATGTTGGTCATATGTCACATCATTGACCGGATTTTACCTTTGACACGGGCGGAGCTGTCCATGCAGTAGCAATCCCGCCCACACGGCACACTCCGTACGACGTAACAAACACACATAAACACAGGGGGCGGGGTTTACATTGGCTCGACCAATCACAGCAGCTCCTCTGGCTCACCTACCAAAACAGTTACATTTCAAACTTTAAACGGTCGGAGACGGAGGAGAGGAAACGCATCTACAGTAAAGACTGAGCTTTCAACACAGGTAATTATCTTATTAATATGAATTAATCATTTTGCTCACATTTTAAACCGTAATTGGAAAAAAAACACCGTAAAAGCTCACATTTAGCCTCGTATCGGGAGAAAATGTGACGTAAAATTCGCATTTTAACGTTACCTGACGCTGTGGCGTAACTAACGGTAGCTTACGTTGTGAATTTAAACATGAACGTTAGTTAATACTTAGCGGTTTACAAGCAGTTAATTCAAATATATACATTGATAAATTAGTAATTTTATATTTGGGTCGATAGATACTAATGTTAGTGTGTGTTATTGTTTATTCTGAGCTCAGCAAACTGAAACTTGCTCGTGTATCCTCAATGTTTTAACAAATAAAGTTTGAAATGGTTGCTATTAACTGCTATGTGTTGATATATTTCAACATAAATGTAATAATTTGGTGTCTTATTATTACTGTATCTTGTAAACTAGTCACACAGTGGAACAGTAATGTCATGCTTTATGTATTAAATACTCTATAACATAAAGTACTGAGACAATGAAGTGCAATGTAACGTCTAAAAACAGAAGCACAAAAGATGCAGTAAACTCTAGCCCTATATTATACATATGTTACTTTACAGTGCAAGGTACATATGTATAATATAGCTGTGCACATATAGACAAGATAGTAACACTTTAAACAGTAGTATAAATATGAATACACCAGAGAAGATATAACCAGTAAAGACAGTCGTATAAGTGTGGTATAAATATGAATACACTGTCGGTCAGATATAAGCAGTATAGACTAGAAACTAATATTATTGGCCGATATTGAGCTATCACAGATATATCGATATTGGCAAATATGTTGTCAGATATGTGACAATATTCTATTTTATTTTTTTTTAAGTTGTATAAGCAGCGTTATATATGCTGAATCATTTTTCTCAATTCAAGTTTAATGTATGCATTTTTTTTCCTTCTGTGTGTTTTTATTTTGTTCACAGCTAAAATTATAAATTAAAGTTTACTGTTTCAGTGCACTGATGTCATTTTTCACAACAAAGTTAACTACTACTATTAAACTGTAAAATCTCATGGCCCCTATTACACATCTCTGTCAAGTGTTTGATAACCACATTTGAGGGATCATTGCAACAAAAAAAAATTGTGTTTATGTTTATATTCTGTACATAACATTATCAGCCATATAATAATATCAATATCGGAATTAGTTTGCTCCCTAATGTTGATGTCAGCATCAGCTCCTAAAATCAGCCTGGCCCTAGTATAGACAGTAGTATAAACATGAATATTCATAGTAAATATTGGTTAGTAGTAGGTAAGTAAGACACAATTGTTTTTCTGTTGTCTGTTTTGATCATAACTGACCTGTTAACGTTACTTCTCCTCAACAGAAAATGTCTCGCTTACCAGTTATGTCGAGTAAGAGGGTCCTCACAAGCAGCATCTTGGAGAACTGTCAGGACCACCAGCCAGATCAGGTCTCTCCTAAAATTCATCCACATCTTTCATTTCATTACTTTTTGTTTCCATCACCAGCTGTTCTCTGCTGTTTCTGTACAGTCACTGTTTTGTAAAGTTGCATAGATAACCAGGAGAAGACAAATCTGTGCTCTGCTGCCAGATTTTGTTATCTGGTTCACAAACATTGGTCTGTTCCTCCTCTGGATATTTTAGAATTTGGGGCAGCAAAAGACTTATTTTCTTAGCAGGGTAGACTGTAATGTTGATTACTGTTAAGTATAAGAATGTGATGTAGTTAAATGATGAATGAATATACTGCAGTATGTAATGTAAAATAAAAGTAACATCTTTTCTTGGTGACACTAGGTCCATGAGGTGTTTGGATTTGTAATGGGACTAACCCACAGAGCCCAGTCATTGATTTGTAAAAACATTACTATCATAGGCTACAGGGAAAAACTAGATGTTGTAGCCCAGATAGTTGAATGGTCGCTCTTTGTTTACGATGGTGGTGTTTCTGTGTTTGCAGAAGAGGCTCCGTAAAGACCCGGATCATGTTCAACCAAAGGCAGCATCTATAATCATTGGTGCCAAGCGGCCTCCTGTTGCAGCATCCAGGGCGCCTCTTTGTAAGTGACTTAACTGAAACCTTTTTCACTGGAGCTTTCTTGCAGGCATATGTACAAACATATTAATAAGGTGTGCTGGAATTTATTTGCACTTTGTTCCTCACACAGCTAAGCCGGTCCGATCAGGAGCTGCTACGGTGGCTGTTGCTCCTTCCAGAGGTAATATGAGCTCTCTGCTGACTAATGCTGGAAAACACATAAGCTGGGATGTTTTCTTCTATCAGAAATGCAGATCTTATGTTCACAAACCGTTACCTGCAGCAGTGACTGAGTATCACAGTTTATGTTTAGATTGTTTAGTATTTCAATTAAGGCATTTTTAAGTCTGCGTTAACCAAGTAGTGGCAAGATGCTTTATGTCCATCATAAACACAAAGTATAATTATTATTACGGTCAAATATTCTGTTAATAAATAAACATGTCTGTTAATTTTTGCACATTGTCCTTTCTTGTTCCATCAGGTGTCCTGAAGTCATCTGTTGCTTCAACTGCTGCAAATGTAGGAATCATGAAATCAACTGGCACAAAAGCAGGTGAAGTTATGTTTGGTGTTTAGTAAATGGCCAGAGAGAAATATACTGTAACTCTTTAAACAAACCTTTCTTACAAGTAACAAGGACATTTAGATTTAGTTTTGTTTAATTTAAAAGAAAGGGGCAGTGATTTATTTATTTGTTATTTTTTAACCAACCTTAAAAAAAAGCCTGTGGGAGGAGAGTTGTATAAAAGGCTTCTTCTGTTAAGGTCTGGTGAAGAGTCTGAACTCTGAATGGAAGTGTTCCATCTTTTATCAAATTGTTGATGATGATGTTGTGCACAGGTGGGGGCGGGGCCACCTGCCGGCCTGGATGGGACCTGAAGGGAAAGGTCAACGACATGGAGGGTAAGATCAGTAACTACCAGAGCAAAGTCAAATCTGTCAACCAGGAGAATGAATCTCTGAAAGGCTCGATGGCCCAGAGCCGGTCAAGAATAATGGAAATGGAGAGCGAGCTTGAGAGCCAGAGGAGCCAGATCAGGTATAACAACCAAATCATGAATAGCGAAACACTTTAAGAAATAAATAACATCTTACTGTTACCATCTTTTATTGTTACTAATGTGATTGGTGTGTTTGGAGTCCATTAAATGTCTTTTTCATTTTGTGATTTTTAGTGAATATGAGGAAGAGCTGCAGGCGCTGTCGGGGGTCAGGGATGAGTTGGAGAAAGTGTCGAGTGATAAGAGCACTCTTCAAAAAGAGTTCTCCAACTTAGAGGGAAAATACAAGGTCATGGAGACTCTTCGTGATAGCCAAGAGACAGAGCTACAAACTCTCAAGGTAAGAAGTCAGCTGTTGGACTGAAGCTTACTGATTATTGTGGATATGTGGTATCATTATATAAACATGCAATGCTAAAAATGAGAGTGTTTAAAACATTAACATCATGTGGAGACGCAGTTTGATTAAAATTAATGAATAAAGATGACCTTATCAGAGACTTATGTAGCCAAGTATGTAAATGGTGAGCACAAACAGACAGTTTACAGGATGAGTGAACATTTATATTCAACATTTTTTCCAATCTAGTTGAAGTTTTCAGTACAGGAGTCGACTATGACCCGCCTGCAGACGACCCTCAAAGACACAGAGGAAGACGTTCACTCTCTCAGAGACACCGTGAATCAACAGAAAGATGAGCTTCATGCCGGCGAGACGGAGCGCCAGCGTCTCCTCAACACCATCGAGGATCTCAAGGTAAGTCGGCAGTTGGAGCAACAGATCAACACATCTCAGTGTTTGCACCCTTATAGTGTCAATTTTGTCACCTAACAGACCCTTGTGAAGGATTTGATTTAAATCACACCTGTAACTTTACACCGCTCAGATATTCAGGATCACAGCGAAATATGTTGTAGTATGATGCTCTAACTTCTGTTTCACTTTAAGTACCAAACCCTGATAGAAATTCAGGTTATTTTCAAATGTAAAATATAATTGGCTGATTTTTAGAAACGATTCTTTCCCTCGATATCTTTAACTGAAGTTTTCAGACTGTCAGACACTAAGTCCACGGGGGTATTGTAATACAGATGTGAAACTATAATCTTCTAATCAAAACACAAGAAGAGCATCAAACATAAATATTTCAACATAAACATCATGTAGCAACACTATTTAATTAATATTATAGAAAAAAAGCAATTATTATTTAAA
Source organism: Scomber scombrus (assembly GCF_963691925.1). Taxonomy (NCBI): domain Eukaryota; kingdom Metazoa; phylum Chordata; class Actinopteri; order Scombriformes; family Scombridae; genus Scomber; species Scomber scombrus. The sequence goes on along the minus strand of NC_084985.1, from coordinate 5,738,722 downwards.
AAAAGTGATGTATAAAGCTTTGAAGTGTAAGTCCTGTCTTATCGATGGCTTATACCTTGCAGTCTTGCACATATGAAGGGTGGACTCTTATATGCAACTTTTTTCCCCCCACTCCAGATGAAGCTTTCAGTAAAGGAGTCAACTCTGGCTCGTCTGCAGAACACCCTCAAAGACACAGAAGAAGAAGTTCGCTCTTTCAAAGACACCGTGGCTCAACAGAAGGATGAACTTCACGCCGGCGAGACGGAGCGTCGGCAGCTCTACAACACCATCGAGGATCTCAAGGCAAGTCGACAGTTGGGGCAACAGATGAACACATCCCAGTGTTAGCACCCTTAAAGACCTTTCAGTTGATTAATGGGCTGTGTTACCTCTAGTTCTAGTGGGGAAAACTTGGTTCTTTCCTTTTGTGTTTTAAAAAAATACTAATTAATCCTTTTGTTAGTTTTGTAACAACTGACCCTTCTCTCAGACTGCTTAGGGAAATACGTTGCAGTACAGAACTCTAACTTCCATTTCACTTTAAGTACCAAACCCTGACAGAAATTCCGGTAATTTTCAAATGTAAAATATAATGGGCTGATTTTAAGAAATGATTCTTTCCCTCAGTATCTTTTTAACTGAAAAGTTTTCAGACTTCACCTGTCTGGTCTTAACAGGCGTGTCCAAACTCATAATTCATAAAGTCCACAGGAGGCATTGTAATACAGATGTGATGCTATAATCTTCTAATCAGCTGTAAAGTGCTGTGGGAAACCCAATATTGAAACAAGGGATGTGGAAAGCTTTGAAGTGTGACACTTGTCTTATCGATGGCTTATGTAGCCCTGCAGTCTTGTACATATGAAGGGTGGACTTTTATATGCAACTTTTTTTCTACTCCAGATGAAGCTTTCAGTAAAGGAGTCTACTGTGGCTCACCTGCAGACGACCCTAAGAGATGCAGAAGGAGACATTTGCTCTCTCAAAGACACCGTGGCTCAACAGAAGGACGAGATTCACGCCGGTGAGATGGAGCGCCGGCAACTCCACAACACCATCCAGGAGCTCAAGGCAAGTCGGTAGTTGGGGCAGCAGGTGAACACATCCCACAGTGGGCGCCCTTAAAGACCTTTCAGTTGATTACTGGGCTGTGTTACCTCTAGTTCTAGTGGTGAAAACTTGTCTCTTTCCTTTTGTATATTTTTTTAAAATTATTTAATCCTTGTGTTAATATAGCTTTTTCCATCACCTTCCTCTTGCAGGGCAACATTAGGGTCTTTTGCAGAGTGCGCCCACTGGTGAATGGAGGCCTCAGCAAACACATCCAGCTCCTTGACAGTGACAACAAGTCAGTAACACTGGCCAAAACTGAGGAGGTGAGAATCCTGTCACAGTCTCATAGTCTTTGTAGTTAGGAGCTATTGCTTTTTTTCTTGCAGACCATAGTAGCAGATATATCCCTGATCTATGTGGACCAGCTGACTAATATGACTTTTCTTCCTCTCAGTCTCACACAGGCAAAACTGGTGACATTCACAAGAATTACAACTTCAGTTTTGACCGTGTTTTCAGCCCCCAGGCTTCACAGAAGGAGGTAAACAATGTACACATGGTTCACAGTTCCCAATTTCAGAATCTTCAAGTTTTGTACTTGTAGTATCCACAACAAAAGATAATTCTTGGTGAACGACGTGTAATTTTGTCTTCAGGTGTTTGAAGAGATCTCCATCCTGGTGCAGTCAGCACTGGATGGCTACAACGTCTGCTGCTTCGCCTACGGCCAGACAGGAAGTGGAAAGACGTTCACCATGGAGGGAGACGAGTATGACAACACCAGAGGTGTCATTCCCAGAGCTGTGCAGCAGATCTTTAAAGCAGCAGAGAAGCTGGAAGCACAAGGCTGGAAGGTTAGTTTGTTATGTCATGTATGTGAGTACAGAGCAAATGTGTTTGTTAATTGATCATTTTTGTGTTTAACTGTTATAGATTGTAGACTACTGCTGTTCTGCGGCATATAGTATGTATTAAACATTGGAGTTTCTCTGTTTTATCTCAGTTCGCTTTCACTGCAAGTTTCGTTGAAATTTACAACGAGACCCTTCGGGACCTCCTTTACACCGGAAAGGCCAGCAAGAGACCCGAGCATGAGATCCGCAAGTCAACCAACAACGAGATTTCAATCACCAACCTCACCTATGAGAAGGTCTCCACCGAGGATCAGGTACAGCAGCATATCTCAGTTACAGGATTATTCAGCAACATCATTTACTTTTTTGAATCATTCTCAGCAGAGTTTAGGTAATTAATTTAGTTTTTAAATTAAAGTTCTAAAACACGGACTAAATTTGGTCCATCAGAAGTCAAGCTGAGATCATTTTTACAGCTCTTAAATCTCCCTCTCCTGTCCCTTCTCCTCCTGCCAGGTTCTCGGCTTGATAGCTGTGGCCAACCAGAATCGCTCCACTGCCCAGACAGCCCAGAATGACCGCTCCTCTCGCTCCCACTCAGTCTTCCAGCTGGACATCGAGGGAGTGAATGCTGGCAGGGACGTCAAATGCAAATGTGAGTATAATCCCACTGACGATGCAAGTGTCTGCTTCAGCAATGTGGCTTCACTTGTGTTTTTACAATATGAAAACTCACAGGATAATTCAGTTCAACAGAAGAAATTCTGGTCTAATGACTCAGAATTCATTATTAGTTATTATGTCTCCTACCATAGTTAGAGGAGCGTTTCTGCATATCATACACTATGTGTTCTTGTTACGATCTGATTTTATTTTGTGTGTTTATTTTAAACGTGCATATTTTTTCTAATAAAGGTGTTTTGTTGCTTTGGTGTGTTTGTATTTTTAGCCACTCTGTGCCTGGTTGACTTAGCTGGCAGTGAGCGAATGGCAAAGAGTCAGTGCCAAGGGGAGCGCTTTAAAGAGATGACTGCAATCAACAGCTCCCTGTCCAACCTTGGCATCGTTATTTCTGCACTGGCCAACAAGGTGAGCTGAAGAATTCAGAGTCTGAAAAGCCTTAGATATATCGTTCATGTACACACTAGGTTTGTGGTGGACCAAATGCTAATAATCTATATTCTCTGATCCTGCTTGTGTTCCAGGAGAGCTACATTCCCTACAGGAACTCCAAGCTTACTTACCTTCTGCAAAGCTGTTTGGGAGGAAACAGCAAAACGTGAGTTCTTCATCAACATAACTGTGGCTGAAGATAACAAATCACTTTCCAAAGAAATGCAGACTTTACTTAGGTTTATCTTCTTCTTACTCAGGTTTACTTATTTAGGAAGTAAGTCATTCTGGGTTATTTTATTTGTGTGTGTTTCTGTCTTTTTCACTCTAGCCTGATGTTTGTTAACATCGCTCCAGAGCCAAACAGCTTTGAGGAAAGCCTCAACTCCCTGAGGTTTGCCAGCAAGGTCAGTGGCTTCTGTGACTGTCGATGTACTTTCTTGATGAAAATGCTGCTAAAATAACAAGATTATCTGGTCCAGCTTCTTAAAAATAAATATTTTGGTTTCTTTAGTCCTCTGAGATAATAAACTGAATATAACAAACTGCTTATCTTTGGGTTGTATAATGGGCTTTGGGAAACAGTTACTGACATTTTTCACCATTTTATAAACTAAACAAATGACTGAAAACAACCTTTTTTCATGAAGATAATAATAATTGTTGAATCAGGTTAAGGGAAGTGTTTTTTTAACAAAAAACATTGTTGCAAAATTACTCCTGAAATGTATCTAATAACACGCTGATGTGTTATAGAGGATTTGAGGATCTGAATATGATTTTCCTAAAATTCCAAATTTTAGATTGATTTTTTTTTTTTGCTCTCTTTTCAGGTGAACGACTGTGTTATTGGAACTGCAAGTGCCAACAGAAAGTAGGGTCATCTGGCCAACAGAGGGTGCTAGGGTGTTTTTTGGGTTTTTGTTTTTTTTCCCGTTTCAAAACAATCAATCAAATACAGTAACATGTCATATATAAATCATTATTTTTTGGGGGGCAGCTTCCTGTTCGTCTCTTTACTCTTGATATCTCTTAGCAACCTAAATTTCGCCAATCAGCGTTGTTGTATGAGCTGGCTAAAGGCCAATTAATTTATCATTCCAAACAAAGCCAGTCAATGGTGGAGTAGGGACACATGACATTTTTGACAATGATCAATGCGAATACTCAAGACAGGATTTCAGATGCCCCCAAATTGAATAAAATCTCTTCTCCAAAATCCAGAAACAACAAGTCACAGATCTTGACCCAGATCAACCTGACATCAAAATCAAGCTAGGAAAAAAAAGGTAAAACATACATGCAAGACTTCTCCAATAACTGGTACAACAGACAGGCTCTGCTAGCTGGATGCACTCATAGAAATGTCCCATTTTGCTTCCCATTTTTACCTTGAGACTGATGCAACATGGACTATGACATGGGTTAGGGACATGGGAGGGGACATGCCCCCTCTGTAGATCTAAAGAGCTCATTTAAGGTAATTAAAACACAACGATGCATATTTGATTATACACTGATTAAAACCCACTTGTGAATATTCCGTTTGTGCCGAGTCCGTTCCACTAGTCGCCACTAACTCTTACACACTGATCCATTAAGACAGCTCCCGCTTTCAAAGGCACCTCAAAGACAGTATAAAACAAACCTTTGGACTGTATACTGTCATTTCTTAAAGATTGCATTCTGGAGGAAGTTTAGAAAAAATGCTGGTTATCTTGCTATTCAGCCAGATAAGACAACTGACATTTCCACCCACTGCCAGCTGGTGCTTGTGCTACAGTGCATCAACATCCACAACAATATGCAAGGGTATTTTTTCAAGTTCAACCCTCTTCAAAACGCAACCGCTGACACAATCAGCACGGCACTGTTGGAGAAACTCAGCATTATTCTCCCTGAAGGAAAAGAGAGCATATTAGTCATCCAGGCCTCTGACAGGGCTGCCTTTATAAAGGGAGCCACAGCGTGAGGTAAAGGATATCTATGGAAGTACACACTACGTCCACTGCTATGTGCAGCAGCAATCAACATCACACACCCCCTGGATCAGTACTTTTTTTTTTTCAAACAGTGGTGGATTGGCTTCATTTTTCTCCTGATCATTGAAGCGAACCACCGTGCCTGATGTGTTGGCACAGACTTCCCACAACTTTTACAACAAGGTGGAACTTCCACAGTCCTGCTGTTAAGACTCAGCATAAGGATGACCACCTATGGTTTTTTCCAGACCATCAGAGCCTCACAGTAACTTTGATCCTTCAGCTGTCAGATAGGCTGGGGGCTTTTTTTGAGAATGTTGGAGGATTTCTGCTTTTTCCTGGAAGTGTCACATGTGGACATGATGTTAAACCAGGAGCATCGACTCTGTCTGAATCACAGGAATCATCCAGAGGTTCACCAACAGCTTGCAAACAATCAGGTAAATAGTTGTATATATAAATGGCTGCGATAATACTTATTATAAGAGAATTGTTTCAATATTAAACATAAATGCATTGCTGAACACACTAGAGCAATTCAAATTTAAAGACACTGAACAGGAAGTAGATGTAGATGTAGATACAGTTTATTAAATGCAGTACACAATGACAGGCTCATTTCAATGTCTCCAGTAGGTTAGTGTCTGAAACCATAATTGTGGATCAGGGACTCCATTCCTGGTGTACAGTGATCTGCAGCAGTAGTCCACAAAAAGACAGCGGACACCAGGAGAACAACAATGGTTGGCTACAGAGGTAAGCAGTAACACAGTTTGTTTATGTATTAATGTGGGAAATGACCCTCTGCTATATGTCACTGTCTACCTTCTTCAGTTCCTGTGTAATAATGAGAGTTATATGTTTTATTCTGCCATGTGATAGTTTCCATTCTCCACACAGACACAGAGGAAGTGTTCAGATGTAGTTATTTCACATCCTGATATTAGGCAGTAAACTGTACTTGCTTGTCACAAAATAAGGCTTATCTCATAAGAGGATACTGATGACATTATTTAAACTGATGTAAACATGTAATTATGCAGTTTACTATGTGTACTGGATTTTATTTTTAAATTATGTATTATTTTATAGGTTTGTGATACTGATTTGAGGCATGCCAAGGATCGGTTCCCATTCACCAATCACCAGAGCCGTTCTGTTGCAAAGAGATTTGACCATAGGACACACCTTTAAGTTCATGGATTCAGCGCTAGAAACCACGGTGAAGGCCCAGCCTGTGTTGAACAAGGCTGAACTCAAAACAGAACTATCCCTTATCTATGAGAATGATGAGTTCAAAGTTTGTAGTGGCACTCTGACACTGCTTTCAGGCCACGTTCAATGAGCCTGTCAGTCTTCTCAAAATTCTCCTCAACAACATCCAGGACAGCAGCAAAATCAGGGAGGTGCAACTCTACTATAAAGAGGATCAACGCCTTCCTGAAACACACCGCAACACAGCGTCACCTGAAACCTCTGGCTGTGCTCTATATGAAACATTCCTGACTTCAATAATAGAGTCACTGAGATGTTTGCAACTCAGAGGGGCAGAATTCCTGTTTTAAATAAGATGTCAGATACACACACACACACAACTTCCCATCAGCCCTTTTTTCTTTGTATATATCACACAACAACAATATATGCCACTCTGTATCGTGTAAATTCTTAATATTCTTCTTAGATAGTCTTCATATTAATATTACTGTATATGTTTCTGGATTATACACCAAAGCAAACACTAACCAGACAGTCTGTAATCTGATGATGCATACTGTGCAGTACATTTTTGAAATATTTTTACACAACTGAAACAAAATAATGTGTAGTATAATAAGCATTATATTGACCTGTTAAGATTTTGTTTTCATCTACCTTGTAAATATATTTTTGTTTAAAGGTTTTCACAATTAAATCAATAACAGTTACAATTTTAACAAACTTTTGAGTGTAATTTATGAGATTCATTACAGTCTTTCTTTGTAAAGGGGATTTTATAGATTTCAATGTAAAACTTTGTTGAGGAAGGAGTTTCATAGTGTGCTTTCATTGTTGGTGTGTCAGTACTTCTGGCTACCTGTGAATCTGCTATTCTCTTTATGATGACTCCAACACCATCAGTAGGCTCTTCACTGTGACCAGCGTCCAAGAAACGGTAGAAAGGAATGATGCTCATGGAGTTAATGTTCCTGCCTCTATACTGCATAGATCAGGCATGTCCAAACTACACCACAAAGAGCCATGTGCTTGCAAGTTTTTGTTCCCACCATTCGAAACAACACGTGATTCGACCAATCAGCTGTCTGAAGATTGAGATCAGTTGATTAAATGAGTCCAGTCTGGTTGGCAATGACAACCTGCAGCCTCATGACCCTTTAAGGAATAGTTTGGACACATTGAGCCCAAATGGCAGCAGGATTAGGTTCCATTGAAGTTGACAAGGTGCATAATGTCAGTGTATTATCTGAGGCGTACAAAGCGGCATTGTGCAGTATTGTCTGTCTATGAGATGCTCTGAAATGGACTCGCTGTACCTCCTTTGCATAATTGCGCTGCCAATTTTCTGCAGTCAGCGTGAAGAATCACCTCATCTCCTCTCAGAGATCTCTGCAAAGACGAGGCTGGATTATGAAGAGACGCTAGCACACTGTTTTTCATTTCTTTTTCAACATTACCCTCGCATCTCTATTTAACCGTTTTTGTCATTGTAATCTTCTCTCTTCTTCCATCCTTTTCTTTTTCATTTTTTTTAGTGAGCCACTGGTACTACCATGAGACTCCTTTTCCTGGTAAATTTTAGGAGATACATTCACTCTGTACACACACAAGCCTTAATAAATGTGTCACAGTAAAACTCCTCTGCCACTTTGCTCAGACTCTGTGAGTTAATGATGCTGAGCTGCTTGAGCCTGTCTGCTTTCATTTTGACATTGGCACGTCTCATTTGTTGGAGCAATAAATACAAAAATACCTTTATCCTACAGTTTCTGATACAAATTCAGCCTTGTGTCAAACAGAAACCTCTTGTTTATTTGCTTTATATCTTATGTTTGTTTCCTTCTTCCCTGCTGATACTCGAGTATTGTCATTTCAACTTTTTTTGACTATGTCTATATTTTTCCTTTGATAAGTGAATCTGAGACACGGGTGGCTTTCAGTCATGTTGAACACTGTGAAATAACAACACATTTTCTTTTCATAGAGACAACTTTGTATTTTTCTAAGCATCCCGGTTGTTAGAGCTCTTTTGAATGTTTCTCATCACAGCTTGCAGACATGTATTTTTCCTTTATTTGGTGCATAAGCGCATTAAGAAAAAGACAAGACTTTCTCACTTAGAAAGGAAGTCTGTGCTTCTGTACATCCATCTGAGTCTTTGATCTTGGAGAACATTTTGACTTGTCTGATGTGAGCTTCAGCCTTAATCTTTGACACTACTTTCTGTATTTTTTCTTCCCTCCTCTGCATTTCTTTGATCTTGTGTTGTAACTTCTGCAATTTTCTCCAGTGACTGATTTTTTGTTTTTTCCTCATGGTTTTGTGCACTGGTGTCTGATCACCTTAACTGGAAGTGCTTGGTGGTGTGGAAGCCCTGCAAAATGTCTTCACCTCTTTTTCTGTTTTCTCCCCATCATCTTGTGTATTTGTGGTCTTTTTCCTCCTTTATTTTCTGACATGTCTTTGCTCCCTGACGGATCATTTATTGATGCTCTTCAACTTTCGTTTGTTTTTCTTATTTCTTTCTCTGTACCTGTGTCTGTATTCTCTCTGTCTCTCTGCTCCAGTTTTTCCATTTTGGTTTTGGCATGTTGGTGTTTTAGGTCTTTCTACCTGTATAAGTTAACCATAGAAATAAACATTCCTGACACGTTTTAATACTAAAATATACTAAATATGAAATGCCCTACTCTTTCTCTGATTGGAACTGGAACTCGTTGCCTTTGTTGGCTGGATTGATTAGGTTTAGGCATGAAAAATTAGATTGGTTAGGGTTAGAGTAACACCTGCTCCCTATATAGATATAAAGGGCTTATTCTAAGGTAAAACACACTATTCTTATTTTCAGGCGATGATACACTGATTAAAACACTTATCCAACCCAATGGGGAAACACCTCTAAAGGTCGAAATCTCTGGATACAGCACATCAGGACAGTAACACTACTGTCTGAACAGCACACAATAATCTGACAGCAGGTAAGAAACAACATGATATATCTCCCAAAATCCAGAGCAAAAAAGACCCAAAACTGCCGTGGCCACAAACAAGTAGCCAACCAAGCCAACAAGCATTTCGACCAAATCATCTCATCAGCAGCACAATCACACCATGAGGCACCAAACAAACCTTTAACTGTCCTGTTGTCCTTGGGTCAATTTTTACCCAGAAGGACTACAGGCGTTAACTCAAAAGAGGTATACTTTCATTTAAATGAGGCCAAAACTGTATATTCTGTGTTAGACCTAAAAAAAGGTCTAACACAGAATTGGGTGATAATTTATACCTTTATACCTTAATTTATACCTCTTTATAAACAGTCAAACCAGACCAGATCAATTTTGACCCAGGAGGACAAAAGTTTCACGGTCGATGGGAAGACAACAAGCGGATTAAACAAACTAACCTTAATGGACGAGCCGCCTTTTGTTATGACCTGGATCAAGTGGCCACAACAAAAGAGGGACACACCGTGATACATGTATTAGGCAGGTTAAATGAGTATTAAAAATAATAATATTTAAAGTTGTACCAGAACAGGTTGCCTGTAGCGAGGAGCAGCGGGCCACCAGCAACCTGTCAATCCCAGGAGCCATCAGTTGTCATCGGTTACACTAAGGAGCACCTGTTGAGACAGAGCAAACAGGTAAATAACAAAGCCAAACAAAGATGACAGCTGGGGTCATCACAGTCAGTGGATATTATGTCAGGCTTTAAAGCTACACTGCAGATAAGAGTTAGTGTTTAAACATCAACCAGGAGGACAAACAATAAACCAGATTACAGGTCAAGAGATAAGAGAGGCTGCTTATGCATTTTTTAGACTTCATATTTAAAGTGATAAAGGATGGATGTTTCACTGCTTAACCCAGCATGAATGTAACATCAGTGTTTCAGATCATTGGATGGTAGATGATGCACTTTAAATGTATTTTCTTTATATAAAAAACAAATTTATTTGTAATAGGAAAATGCAGAGAATGATGGAAGTTAAATGTTGCATTTTCAACATTTTATAGTGCATATGTTTATCTGGTTTTTTTTGACAGGTAGATAAAAATCAGAATAAAGACAATCACACATACACATTTTATAGTGTATATTATTTTCCATTAGAGGATAAAATAGAGGATAAAATATTTAATATTTTCCATTAGAGGATAAAATAAGAAGAATCAACAAATCAACATTCATAATGTTGATTTAGGTTAACATGAAGTTCCTTAAACCATTTTTTGTTCATCTCTTAAAAATTGAAAACAATCCACTTTTCTGTCTGGTTTCACTATCATTTAACAGGATTATTTATTTTTTTATTTTTTGTCGGCCAAAGTCTGGCTCGTCTGTCTGGATTCCTGTTAAAGGCGACGCTTCTCTGTCTGCTGCTGCAAGCTGCAGGATTCAGATGTGAAGAACATTTCTTAAAAAATGGTCCTCAAACTTCAGGGCCTGGACAAACCGGCGGGACACCCTGCCTTCAACCCGCTCACAGGCTGCACGTCAGCCGGCTGCAGTGTCATCTGAAAACGGTGAGTTTTTAATGTCGGAGGGTCGCAGGTTTTCTGTTGTTTTTTTTGCAGCCAGCCGTCTGAGCTAGGAAAGCTAGGAGGCTAACGTCACATCTGTAACGGTGTGAGTCAAGTCTGACGGTGTGTGAACGGTGAACGGAGCCGTGTGTCTGTCTGGAGGCTGAAAGCAGAGAGAAACCATCAGAGAGACATTCAGACAGCACAGAGACAATCATTCACAGGCAGCACTGAAGCTTTTACAGCCTGTCAACTAAAAGTGTGTCTGTTCACTCCAGCTGTTGATTGTTTCATGCACTGCTAATAACAGCAAGAAAGTGGTGTGTGTGTGTGTGTGTGTGTGTGTGTGTGTGGGTGGGTGCGTGCGTGTGTGGGTGCCTGTGTGTGTGTGCGTTCATGCATTTTCTGTAGATTCATCAATTTCTGTACAAATGGAGGAGCCTCTACAGGGAAGTGGGGTTTTTTTTAATTTTCTGCAAAGTACAAAATGATTGTGTTGTCAGAGTACAGGACCAGTCTGATATAGCTATGATATAATAATAATAATAATAAATAATAATTAGTATGTAAATCCCAGGAACATTGCACACATGTATGTAATCTCAGGAACTTGCACATTTATATATTGCAGATTTATTTACCCAAGATAATAAAGATCTTATCTTATCTTAATAATAAATATGTACACAGACATACATGAGCAACATAAAGCCCTTGTTTATATCACAGAAAAGAGCAGGAAGAATTATACATGAGGTGGATTCAATAATTAAAAAGAATACCAACACACTGTTTATTAAGTCAGGCTTAATGAAACTTACAGGCATTATTATTTTACCTCTGAGGACCATAGAAGGACATTTAACTAAAGATCCCCTCCAGACATGTTTTATGCTGTAAATAAAATACTAGTTAAATTATTCTTAAAATTTCATCTACTCCTTCGTTCTCATTAAAAAATTCTGAATTAATGACAAATGTAACTGTTGTACAAGATGTCTCCTACTTCCCTGTGAAGTCTATTCTCAGTGTTTGTACTCCGGTGGCTTCAAGTTTCCACATCACAGTTTGTGAAAGTTGAACATTGGACCGATCAGGACTGTCTCCGAACTAGTTGTGATGTCGCCAATCACGCTCCTGAGTCCACCTCTTAAAATCAGGCTTTCAAAGAGCTCAGAGAAACTTTCAGCAGATGAATGTTAAAACTGCCTTTCAGTGTCAAACTCTGCTCAGCGAGGCTCTCTGTTCAGGTTTTGGACTATTAGAAATGTTTTATATGTAAAATAATGGTCTGAACAGCATGTTGAGATGTAGTGGAGTGAAATGTATAGTATTTCCTTATGAAATGTAGTGGAGCAGTAGAACAAAGTTGCACCTCATTTTCTTTACACACTCACACACACACACACACACACACACACACACACACACACACACACACATATATATATATAACCTTCTCTTCTCTTGAGGGTCTATGCAAAGGTATCCCTTATTATTTTATTTTATATATCATTATTATTATTTTCAATTATTCATTCATTCATTCATTTTCCTAACCGCTTATCCTCTAGAGGTTCGCGGGGGGTTGGAGCCTGTTCATACTTTCCCTTTATCACGGGCCTCCACTGGAAATCATTCACAGTCATGCAGTCAAGTTATTCTGAGGGTAATATGAGGCTCTATATCTCCCACATCTGCATTCTTTTTAGAGCAGAATTCCCTCTTTTCCCTGGATGGTGTTTCCTCTCTCAGTGAAAGTAAAGCAACACAAAGACTTAATTTGATACTAAAAAGACATTGACTTTGGCAGATGTCCAATTCATTTCTCTAACTCAGATAAACATATGAGGAGTTGAGATGATCATAGTTTCAGTGTACTTCTGAGCGTCTGACTATAGCAGGCTGAGAAGCTCCTGACCATCTGAATAGGACTAATTTCCACTGCATTCTGGGTAAATTAAGAGTCTTTTCAAAGTAACAGCGTGGCCAATCAAGTGGACTGCTTACTTGATTGGCCATTTCCGTGTGCGTTTACCATCTCACATGCATGATAAAAGAGGAAGGCGTGATGACACACGATGGTGTCCCACTTAATGGCCATATTGTTCTTGGAGTCCTTTTACAGTTTGAGAATTAACCAATGAGCTATCACATAACCATCTATCAGCGGCAGTATTTAGTTGAAAGAGTTGCCTTATTTTGTACATACAGGTATTTCAGTACTGTATATGATTAGAGTTACAGCATTGTACTTACTTGAAAGTGACATTAATGCACTTTTTTGCACAGTTTTTCTGCAAAATACAATTACCTCTACAAAGCAGCTATGAAGTAAAATTGATCCTAGTACTTGAGAATACCAGCTGATGATCAAAGTCCCATTTTGCTTCTTCGTATCAAGCCCCAGTACTGTGAAATATAGCTGAATATGTAATAAATAACCTTTAATGCTCTATGTGGATAATGTCTTCTTGTTAGTCCTCAGCTGTAGCAGAGCCGAGCAGAAATTCAATATTCACACCTGGAAGGAATAATAATGTCATAGAAGCACTATGACTTATTTTTAGGAGCCTTGAAAGTTTTTGTACACAGATGCAACATTTAATCAATTAATCCATCAACATCTAATTAATCTACAGCACTTTTTAAAATCAAATCATCATTTAAGCAATTTTATAAAGCTAAAATAGTCAAATCCATTGGTTCCAGCTTCACAATGTGAATATTTTCTGACTTCTTCATTTTACAAACTGCACAAATTGATAGAGAAAAGAGTCGGTGGATTGTTCGATAAAGAAAATAATCATCATTTGAAGCTGTAGATTTTCTGTTCACACAGATGCAGTCCCTGCCCATGGAAGTGGGCAGCAGCAGCTCAGCTCCCAGCAACACATCTGGCTCGGTGGTGCAGGTGTGCTTCCCCAGCGCTCAGGCTTCCGTGCTGGACAGCCTGAACCGGCAGAGGGAGGAGGGCCGGCTCTGTGACCTCTCCATCCACGTCCAGGGACAAGTGTTCAAGGCCCACCGCTGCGTCCTGGCCGCCTCCTCACCCTACTTCCATGACCAGGTGTGAAACTGTCAAATCACAGCTAGACTTCTCTCATCAGCATGAACACAGACACGTTTCACAGCATCATATTCATGCAGCTCTAACATGGGCCATGTAGAAAATAAATGTTCTACAAAATCAGACTCAGAGGAATGCAACCAACTGTAAATACAACGTTTTTCACTGGATTTTGTCAATATTATTATAATAAGTCTGTGGGGAGGTGACACATTTCAGTCAATGCTGGTGCAGATTCATAGATCTCAGGCCTCTTTAAAAGTGATCTGTGCTTGCTTTGAATATCAAAAATGTGAAGAAAAAAAAGCAAAAGAAAGAAATAATTCAAACATCTGGTTTTGAAAACACTCTCTCACTCTGTAATTTGGGGTTTTTTTCTTACTTATATAGGGAGACTTACTGCATACTCAAGCAGCTCATTTGCATTTTCGCTAAACTTTTCTCTTCACTTTCCTGCTAATGAAAGATCGTCTGAGCTGCTGATCAGCAGCTTCTTGCAGTAAGAAACAAAAGAAACACAACACACAAGATTTCTGGGGGTAAAAGCCCAAAATGAAGAACATACCAGAATACATATAAACAGTAATTTAGAAAATAGATCAAAACGACAATGAGAATGAAGGTTGGCTGCATGACATCAGCCTCAAACAAATTATGCCAGTTTTTTATGTTTATTTATGCTTTTATTAGCACTTAAAAGAGCCTCACTCTTAAATGCCACTTTCAGGGAGGTTGTATCAGACTCCAGTTACCTACCAGAGCAGCAGAACCAGCTTTACAGTCAGTCTATATTGTAATTGTATGTTACTGTATGTTACTTTTCCACCGTTGTCAGCATTTATGAGACAGAAGCAGGGAAAGAGGAGGAAGGAGCAGCAGAAGAGGCAGAATTGATTATTGTATTATATTATTTTCCTCCCTCCTCCAGGTACTACTGAAAAACATGTCCACGGTCTCCATCCCGGCGGTGATGGACCCGCTGGCGTTTGAGAGCGTGCTGAGCTGCGCCTACACGGGTCAGCTCCAGATGCTGCGAGATGACATCGTCAACTACCTCACCGTGGGCAGCGTCCTGCAGATGTGGCACATCGTGGACAAATGCACCGAGCTGCTTAAGGAGGGCCGGGCCGCAGTGGGAGGAGGAGGAGGAAGAGGCGCTGGAGGAGGCGGAGTGCAGGACAGAGCCAGCGTCGGTGGAGGCGGAGGGTCGGGTAACCCCGGGTGCAGCAGCAGCAACGGTGACAGCAATGCAGGCGGAGGCGCTGTAGGTAGTGGAGGTGGTAGTCACGGAGGTGTTGGTCGAGATCAAGCCCAGGTTGTTGGCTCCAACGAGCCCCAGCGTGCCCCCCAGCCTCCCAGCCGCCCGTCAGTGAGCGAGAGCCAGTCGCCCAGCAGCACCAACTACTTCAGCCCCAGGGACGGGAGCAGTTTTGGGGGCAATGTCACAGTTGCAGCCGGGGCTTCAGTGGACGGAGGAGGGGCCAGCAACACACCCAGCTACTGCACCCCGTCTGGAGGAGAGGAGGCCTTCCTGATTGAAGAAGAGGAAGAGGAAGTAGAGGAGGAGGAGGAGGAGGTGCTGTACCACCAAAGGAAGAGAGGAAGAGGAGGAGGCAGCGGGAGGAGGAAGAAAATGAGCTCAGTGTCAGAGCAGGAAGTGGGAGTCAGCGACAGCTTCGGTGTGTCGTCCTATCAGGTGAGTTTTACTTCTAATGCAACAAACATTTGTATTTTTTGTAAGCTTTGGGAATTTATTCATTTATTTTACTTTTACACGCTACATGTTTTTTTTCCATTTTTAGAAAAACAGAACAGTTTGCTTTAAGAAAAACTTTCAAAACACTTAAGCTGATATTTTGAGAATACTTGGCTTTCACTGTCAGCACAGACTCATTATCTGTCATAATTGCATTATAATGTCAAATATCTAAAAGGACGGGGAGGACTCGGCCTTGCCGCTGCAGAAACGTCCCACCTACAGTCAGCCCAGCATCATGCCCCGCAAGCAGTGGGTGGTGGTGAAAACCGAACGCATGGAGGACGACGACCTCATCGTCGTGTCCGGGGAGGAGGGAGGAGAGGAGGATGACGAAGAGGATGAGAGGGAACTGGAGATGGCCAGAGAGAGGGAGAGAACTGACTTCAACATCTCCAATGTTCGGAGTCTCTCTGCAGAGCTCGGAGGCAGAGACGACATGGACTCACAGGTGAGCTCAAAACCACTTTGAAGGCTTTCAAATTGTCTGATGTAGAAAAACTGATCTATTTTTTGATACCACCACTTGCAGGTACCAACATCTTCACAAGTAAGTTTCTTCTCGTTTCTCTTTTTTTGACATTCATGACCGACGTCCCCTCTTCCCTCTCTGTCTCCAGGTGGACTACTGCCAGTCTTCAGAGGACTACCTCAAGTTTGAAGGCAGTTTAATGGACCAGACTATAGCTCAGCACCTTCACGACAGCGCAGCAGGTCAGGGTCAGAACCAGAGCGCTAACCGCGCCGTGTCCGCTCTGCTGGGCCAGGTCCAGTCTGCAGCCTCGGCCCGAGCCCAGCTCTTCCCTCTGGACATGCAGGGGAACCAGATCCTGCTCTACAGCCAGGCCTCCGGACTCTCCCTGGACTCTGCCCCGCCTCCTCTGGGGATGGGAGGGGGCATGATCGGAGGGGCTTCTTTCAAAGGTCCCAATCTGGAGCACGGTGCGGTCCACCTGTCGGTGCAGGGCGGTTTGGGGGTTGATGGCATGGACGGCGGGGGGAACGGTGGTGGAGGCGGCGGCGGTGGCAACGGCGGCACTGGGGGTTCTGGGAAGGTGTTTATGTGCCACTGCGGTAAAACCTTCACTCACAAGAGTATGAGGGACCGCCATATCAACATGCACCTGGACCTGAGGCCGTTCCACTGCCCCGTCTGCGCCAAGAAGTTCAAGATGAAGCATCACCTCACGGAGCACATGAAGACGCACACGGGCCTGAAGCCGTACGACTGCCACGGCTGCGGCAAGAAGTTCATGTGGCGTGACAGCTTCATGAGGCACCGCTCACACTGCGAGAGGCGCAGCGGGCTCGGAGAGGGAGGCGAAGGCGGCAGCAACAGCGAGGGAGGGAGAAGAGGAGGAGGAGGAGAGGATGGGTCAGATTTGATTTCCTCCCCTCACCTCCTCCTGTCTCCGGGTGAGGGAGGTCAGGGTGGCATCCTGGGGGGCGGGAGAGGGGGCGCGTCCGCTTCGTCTCCACATCTTTCAGGCGGCGTTATGCCCTCGCAGCACGCCGGCATCTCCGCCTCTGGAGGCAGCAACAGCGGCATGAGCAACAACATGGCCGCCACGGGGACGCTGCTAGGGGTCGTCTCTCAGAGTCCAGGTCAAGGCCAGGGATCGGGGATGTTTGGCGGTCTCGGTTTGGGTCGAAGCGTGTGCAACGAAAACATGTGTGAAGTCAGTGCCAATGACAGTAGTGTGACTTAAAACCAAAATGACGTGTCGTGTCCAGCGGGCGCCTTTTTACGGAGCTAGCAGTCGTTCTTCTGGCTCCTGCTGCTGTTTTTATTAATGTTGTACACAGAAGAAGAAAGAAGCACAGTGTTCCTCTGACATACTCCTAACTGCCAACATTCAGTATTTCAAGCAGAAAGTGCGTACATTGTCAAGAGGGGAGGGGGAAAAAAGGTGAGGCAGACTACCTAAAGACCCTGTAGGTGTTTACAGTAAAAATAGAAATCCAGTCGACTGTCGTAGACAAGCTCCGCCCCGCCGACGCAGTTCGAATTTCGAGGGGAAACTTGCCTCAGAAAAAGTGACCTCATTAAAACGGACCTTTCGTCTCAGTGAGTAAGCTATTTGTTTTAAATATCCGAGATGATTTTTTTAAATTTTTTTGTTTCTGTTTTTATTTGTTTTGTGAAAGAATGTGTGCGCGTGTCAAGAGGAAACCAAAAACTTAAAAAGACAGTCCCGCACCAACAGTTAACTTGACAGTGTCAGTAGAGTAGAAAAATGAGCTGTTCTAAATTGCTGTGATTTTTCCTGCAGTGTTGTATTGTGATATATCGCTGGCTTTGGATTTATGAAAAGAAACACAAATCTGCAAAAAATAATTCAGGAACAAATTCGATTTATCGCGGAAATTAGACAAAAATTTAGGTTTAAGCTCTCGAGGCTCATGAAACTCACTCAACACACAAACGACTTTTATTTGATGTCCAGTGCAGAGAAATGAAGCTGCAGATTTGTGTTTTATTGAATCCTCCCACAGCAGCGGTACATCTGTTCCCCTGTAACTGAATAACCGTCAGCACTGCCGCATTGTTTTAGATGATACTATGGTGCTGATCTTGGATTAAGAGTAAAGGCACAATCACTAATCCTCATCACCTGATAGATCACAGAGACGTTTGTACAGGGCGGGATCTTTACCAGAAAGGTACAATTTTCAACTTATTTCAAAACTTAACGCTTGGTTGTTGAAACAGCAACAGTCTAAGGTGAATTTTGGATGCATACATACACGACTACCTGTAACTACAAAGCTCACAAAGCCTCCTGTAGCTGTGAGAAGAGGAGGTGGTTTATCCTGTTGCCTGCTTTCACTTTCAAACGTTGCCGTTTCACAGAGTTCTTGTGCTTTGAGGAGTATATTCTTATTGTAAATATATATAAGAAAAAATATATATATGTTGGTTATTCATCAGACCCTAAACAAAAAGTAACTTTTAATACTGACGCGTTTCCTGCCGTCTGGTGTGCAGCGAGCGTCTGAAGGAGTTAAATCGGTCGTTTTCAGATGGTACTCTTCTGTTCTACGTTTTCTAACATCATCTATATCTAAAGTGCGTCTCTCCACTCATGTTTAATTCATTTTTTGCAAAACCTATCAAAGGTAGATGGTAGTTTTATCTAAGCTATACAATGTATAGTGTGTTTACAAGCGTACCTCTTCTGAATGGTTGATGAAGTAAAATTTAACCAAGTTATGAAGAGAAACTCACATATTTTTTTAAATTTCTTTTTACATTACATTTTATCATGAGTAGTGCCTGCTACACTTTTTCCTTTTTTTCATGTCATTGTTTTAGTTGTGTGTGTGTGTGTGTGTGTGCAGGAATGTTCTTTCATTTTCACTGGTCTCTTTTCTTCCTGCAGTCATTTTAAAAGCATTACAGTCTTACAGCTCCTGATTTCCCAAAAGTGTGAAAACATCAAGGGGATCTTTGTCTCCCTACCGATAAAGCTAAGCAGTCTTTCCCTCTCTGTTAGAAAAAAAACTTGGTCTAAAGATGCTTCATGGGAACACAGGTTGGTTTATTTACCTCGTAGAAATGTAAACTCACAGTTCTCCACTGAACATGAGCACTGTGTTATTTTCTGGGCCCTGCTGGGGTTAAAACTCTATTAGTTCTGTGCTGTATCTATACTGGGTCTGTTTGTAGTGCTGAACGATGCATTTAGGGACCACACTCAATATACTTTGACAACTACTGATAACACACACTGACAGGCTTATTACCCTACAGGTAGTGCACAGTATTCATGCTATGATGCCTTTATTTTTCATTAAAATACTGAAAGGTTTTGTTTTATAAGTTTTTTTTAATTGCCAAAAACTATGTTTGGGTGCCTTAGCAGCACAATGACTTCAACATTAATTGCATCTGTTGGTAATAACTGCTGTGATCTATCTCAACATCTACCCAACAGATTGGCCCAAAATTTTCTTACATACATTCATGGTTTCCTGACGATAGATTATGACTTTGATGATCCTCTGAGTTTTCCTTCAGCGCCACCACAAGGTTGATTTTTAAGTTCTTTGTGGAGTCTCTGCAACTATTGGACGGGTTGCTGCGAAATTTGGTTCACGGAGGATCTCCTGACTTCATTCGGCACCATCAGCTGGTCAAAGTTTCAGTTTGGTTTATGACCGAATGTCTGCAAACCTCATGACATTCCCATCAGCCTCAGGTTTGCATGTGAACACGCTAAACCAACACGGGAAACGTCATACCTGCTTAACATGCTGATGTTAGGTTATCATGTCATGCATTATCACCTGCATTAATGCTTTTGAACAGTGTGCTCTATATCTCAGTCAGATGTAACCTCGATGTAAAAAATCCAGTCTGTTTTAAAAGAAAGACTAAAATGTAAAACAATAGAGTGCAACTCAAGGAGAACTTGGTTTTCCACGATAGAAAAGTGTACAGTTATGTGTGATGAAATACATCATGGTGCCATTAATCCGATGTTTCTTTTAATGCTTTTAAAGCTTTGTGGCCACAGCTGGTACTGCAGAAAACTGATAATCATGTGTGTATATGAAGATATGTAGCTGCGTTATTGTTTCTAACATACTTAAACCAAACCAGACTGTGCAGAAACATGCTTCAGTGTGCCAGTCTAGCTACAACACAGCTTCTGTGGTTGAAGAAATATTACACATGACCTCTTCCACATTTTGCATGCCTTTAAACATATTTTAAATTTCCAGATATGTCGAGCAAAGAGGAAGATGAGGAATCTGAATGTTTTACCTTCTGTGAAGGCTGGGTGTGGATATTTTTATATGCAGGTTTTGAGCTCGGTCTACGTGAAGGGACTGTTGGCTTTTTGTATGTGTTAGTGGTCTGTCAACTGTGACCTCCAGTGTTTCCTCTTTGACTGCTTCAGCGGTATCTGCGGGTAATCTTGATTTCACATCGGTTTATTTTTGTTCACTCTGCTGCTGACAGCTGAAGAGGAAACACTGGGTGATTGTCAGAGCAGAATGTGTGAGAGAGAAGTGTCTAATGTTGATTTAATGCTTTTCTGAAGTGTAGAGTTTAACACATTTGAAGTGTGCCAACACTCTTGAGCATTGCAACACGCATTTATTAACATATACATATATTTCACTGAGTGAATGTACAACATGAACAAAAAGAGCACATTTGCAGACGGGGTTTTTACAAAAAGCTCAATCAGAAATATGTGAAT
Source organism: Scomber scombrus (assembly GCF_963691925.1). Taxonomy (NCBI): domain Eukaryota; kingdom Metazoa; phylum Chordata; class Actinopteri; order Scombriformes; family Scombridae; genus Scomber; species Scomber scombrus. Next base: position 5,717,955 of record NC_084985.1, on the reverse strand, counting down.
TCTTACCGGTTTCCAAGCAAGAGAAGACAGAATAATCTCTTTTTACATTCATGGATTCAACAAAGTTCTGTGTCATTTAAGCGACAGAGGAAGGTTAAACCTGGAGCAGCCGTTTATATCTGACACAGTGTGTATGGGAAGTATTGAGAAATGGCTGCTTATCACCAGTTGCATCAGACTGAAGGCAGAATTAGATTTCCTGTTCCTGAGCTACAGCTAAGTTTGTGATATGAAAATGTGCACTGCAAGAATGAATAGTTAAAATCAGTATAAAATGTCCCTTTAAAACATAAACAGCACTTCCTCTATTAAGCAGTAATCTTGTGGAATTTGCAAATATGAAAATGTCCAAATCAGGAATATATCTTATAAAATGACACAAAGTAGACAAATTAAACCCCCAACCAAAGAAAGTTTGCATGATTTGATTAGTTTAAGGGCCCCCTGGTGGCCAAGGGGCCCTGAGGAGCCTCTGAAGCTCACGTGCTTTGGTCTCACTCAGGGCTGCACAGTTTTGGTTTCCTCCTAAATAACGGACTATTATAATAACAGCTCAGGTGTGTACTTTATTATTCTGACCTGCAACACACAATATAAAAGCTCTAAAATACTATAAAACTCTTGCAGTACATTTTATTTTAACGACAGATGAGCCGAAACATTCCTGTAAGAAGAGACATTTAAAAAAGAAAAGACGAAGGATCAACTTAAAGGTTAAAGTTGCTGCTGAAAACTGAAGTATTCTAATTATTTTTGTACATTTAACGCAGTATGTCACACTATGTTTCTTACATGTCTTCTGATTGACCAATTGATTGTTGAACGGTGATTATAGATAACGTCAATAGACATTTTTATGTATATCCTGAGTGGTACTAATAATGTAATAAACTGCAGTACATCAATATTCACCTCTGACCTGTATCAAAAATAATGGATTAATAAATTATTTGGTGCAAATAACTGACTTTGTTGGTCTTTAATCTCTGTTCAGATCTTAAATAATATACATGAATCACTCTCTACATTACTGCAACACAATGCAGAAGTAATAGGTGCACTTCTATTATTCAGCCACACACAGCAACATCAATTGAAGTGTCAGTTTCACAAACCAAAGATGTGAACTGAAATGTACTTCATTTTTTCTAAATGGAGTTGTGACACTTGACCTAGTTTATCCATGTAAGGGTCACCTGCTTGGTCACAAAACCATCATTCATGTACCATACTGTTCAAAAGTCTTAGGCCACCATCATACAAACTGAAAATACAGGAAATATGTACACAAACTTTAACAACAATAATTATTACTTATTATTAGGGATGCTCGATATTGACTTTTCTGCCGATATCCGATATTCCGATATTGTCCAACTGTTATATCACCCGATACCGATATATGCAGGCTCTTTACACCAAAACTGTTAGGTAACAACATAACATATCTCCTGTGGAATTAACACATAATGCCTAATTTTACTGTGATGCTCCACTGGATGCATACATAAATGCAACATGGCTTTCCACATGTAAACACTGTCTGTGCAAAATAAGAGAACAACTTCAACTTTATTACTTAATTAAAGTTTTGGAAAAAAGTGCCAATATGGCACTGCCATATTTATTATGCTGCTTTGCAGTCATTGCAAATTACAAATGTACTATCCGTAGGACACACTTGGAAATAGTTCCAAACCACAGACATAAGCCCCGTTTCTGGGGGCAGGACCTTTTATAGGAACGTCCTCTCACTCGGTCCTCTCAGCTGTTGTGTCTCCAGCAGAGTAGGACCCAGATAGGACCCACCGGACTCACCGAAAACATAACAGAGAAAACAACGAGGAGGTAAACCTTGTTTTGTGTGTTCGTGTACATGGCGGTGGACGCTATGAACTTGTTAGCCACAGTTAGCCACGGTTAGCGACCCACGAGTCTAGCGTGTTGTTGTTGTTATACGTCATCAAGCGCGCGGCGGTAAGCGTCCCATGCTGCGTTCATGCAGGCTCGGAAATGCTGAAGCCTACAGAACAACCTCGGTTATAAAAACCCGATACCGATACTTCCCGATATTACATTTTTATGTAAATATCACATCCCTACTTATTATGATTAATTAAGGTTCCATTACATTTAGGTTTAAGAGGGCCAGGTTCCTGCTATTGCTCAAGTGTAAGGCGAGGTCACTAAGTAAGTACTTGCCAAGACAAGCTGTTTTCTATTCTATTTTCTTCTTCTCTTTTTTAGTACTGCATACACATTTCCTGCATTTTCTGGTTGTATTCTAATTAAAAGAGATAAATAATTACATATGGTCATTGTAGCATTCTCTAAAGACAAAAGCCTTATTTTTCCTTTAGTTCCCTCATCTATTTCCTTTAAGGTTTTTTTGTTTTATTTAAATAATAAATTAAAAAACATCAGTAACCACTGTCTGGCTGGTCCACTACAAACATTATGTTTACTTAAAATCAGTGTTTGGGAGTAACTAGTTAATTTTATTACGAAATAAATGTAACTGTAATCCGTTACAGTGTGTTACTTATGAAAATGTTGATGATTACAGAGGAGGTTACATCTGAAGTCAGACCTTTAACATTTTGCTTCGGAGGGTTTTTTCCTCATATCTTAATATTTAACATGTTACTGAATACATATATTTCTGTTTTTAATTCTTTGAAATCAATATTTTTTCATATTTAGTAAATAAATCATGAAGTGGGCTTAAATGGAGCAAACATTGGTTTAAATTGTGTCACAGTACCAATTAAGACTTTTAAGTTTTTTCATGAAATATCTTTATTTTATATTCAGAAAATCTACATGAACTAATGAATACATTTTCAAATTTGATATACAATTCATTTATTGTACATTGTTAGTATGTTATTTTTAGTAATGTCTTTTTTATTGTTTATGTACTTACTTACTTATTATTTATTGTTCTTTATTCTTTGCATTGGATGCACTTTCCATTTTTGCTGCTGCAGTAACTGCTGCAGTCATAATGTCCCACTGTGGGATTAATAACTAATAATCTTGTTTTATAAATTAACTTTGTAGGTCAAAACAGTTAAATGTGTGAAATGACACAGTCCTGCAGCCTTTAGTCTAGAAACACACACTGTAGGAAAAGAAAATGTTTTAAATCAATGACACAAAATCAGTGTGTAACAAAAAGTATCATTTATTTGATTTTATCAAAAATGAAAAAGAAAAAAAAATTCACAGTGGAAGATGGATCTCTCCTCTGTGCAGCGAGGCCTGAGAGATCTCAGCTAAGATAACTAAATACCGTGTTTGACATCCCAGTTCAGATCATTCATCATCTGCATTGTAACATTTAATTTAAAAAAATGAAAAGAGAGAGAGAGAGAGATAAAGGGTGAAAAAAAAGGTAAAAAGTTGAGAAATGTGCCTTCACTTGAGGGCCGAACTTCCATCAACACACCAGTGCTGTTAACTGGGAACCAGTGACTCATCGACTTCACAGTAAAGACTCAACACTGGTCTCAGAAAGTCTCATTTACTAAATACTGGAGATCAGAAGTGCAACACTGCTTATCACAACTAGAAATAAGACACATTTATTTAAATATGGCAGAGCTGAAATGAATCTGAGTGAACTGAGTCTGTAATTATCCTTTATTCTCATTACTGACTGATGTGATTATTCTTTTTGATTAACCAATTGTTTGTTTAGTTGATAAAACACAAGATAAATGTCCATTATATTAAAATGCACAAGGTGGCATAATCAAATTTCTTGTTTTTTTTTAACAGATTAATTGTCTTAAAATAATAAAAATTCAGTTAATTGATGCAAAAAGCAGCAAATTCTACTTTTGAGAACCTGAGAAATACAAAATGTTGTGTTTTTGCTTGATAGATAATCATTACAATGATCCAAGTAGTTGCAGATTCATTTTCTTTTAATTAATAAAAAAAAAAAGTGTGAATAAAAACATAAAATCTGTGAAATAATGATTATTTATCTCAATGTAACTCAGTGTGAATGAATCTGGCTTTCTTCCTTAATTTGTTCACGAAATTGAAATTATTGAGCACATTATTATGTTTGTCCCTGCGCTCAGGTGATAAGGATCTTTATGTCGGTCTGGTTTGTGTGATTAAAAAAATAAAAAGACAAGTCGGACCACGAGGCATTTATCTCAACAGCTAAAACAGGTTTGATCTGACTCGCAGCTCCACGGTTTGGATTCAGGTGAATATTTATGAGGGTCGGGAGATGAGTGTAGTTATCTGAGCCTCGACTCGACTCTTTGTCCCAGATGCATTAAAGACAACATTCAGTATCAACTCTCTCTCTGTGTGTCTGTTTGCTTTGAAACATTTCAGAATCTCAAAAACAACTTTTTTTTTTGTGCAAAAGCTACTTTTAAGGATGAGGCTGACGTCATTATACTGTATATTCTTTTTCCTAATGTCAACAAACTCCATGAAAAGACCAAAACCAACAACTAGCTTTCAACTTACCAATGCTGATCATATATAATCATATATAACTAGATTACTTAAAGCACAAAGCTGGTGATTTTCTACATTTTTCTTAATATCAGAGTCAAACCAACAATGAACTCCTCTATTAACAAGTATCATGTGTGTATCCAAAGCCTCTGTGTGCTGTCGGCCGCTTCTGTTGTCCAAAAACTACAAAAAACCACCTCACCTGGTGCAGCAGCAGTGGCTCATTAATGTGGTTTTAATAGTTTTTGGACAACAGCAGTCTACAACACAGAGGAGTAAGATGTATCAGGCTTTAGACACACACACATACACACACAAAATGCTAATACGTAGGAAAAGTAGCCAATTTAATTGTGGTGTTGGCTTTGAAATATATATGAAATTTATTGACAGGAAGAATACAGAAGATCAGCAGCATTACCCTTAACACAGAAGTCACCTGTGCATGTGTTTGGGACTATTTTCTGCTGTGGATTAATACTTGTAGTGTTCCCGGTGGGTGTTTACGTCAAAATAAAAGTGTTATTGGTAAAGACAGTCCAGTGTAACAGCCCGACTCACTGATGAGTTTTTAAATATTTCTGGATAACAATAATAGATAGGATTTTTTAATGCCTAGTCATGTAATACAATGTTTTTTAAATGAATGTGTACAGTATATCACTTCATTTATGTCTTTGATTAATATGAAATTTAGGCATTAAAAATCTTCCATATAATATTTTGGCTGCAGAGATAACAAACGTAGGATCATTTCATGGTTAGTTTTAGTCTTTTCATCGGGCTCGTTGACGGTGATAAAAGTAACATTATCCTTTAAACGTATGTGTATCATCAACGTCAACTCATCTATTCAAACTGATTCCTATGTGGAAACTAATCGGCCGGCCGGCAGCAGCCACAGATCTGAATGAAAAGAGTCACTTAAATTTATTTTAAACCTACAAATAAAAATAAATGTAAAAGAAAAGGAAAAAAAAGGTCACTGTTCACCATTATTACTGCAGCAGTCCACACATCTGAAAACCACCACACGGCTCACTCACTCAACACACGTCATAGATAGAAACAGCATGTAAAATAATGCCTTCAATGCAAAATTTGTTTTTATACAGACTGCCACCTCTCTGTGGGAAAAAATGTGAATATAAAAATGTAAACTGGTGGCGAGTTAACGCAGCTCCAAACAGTTCAAAGTGTCTGAAAACTAAATCGTCTTTCGGGCCCCGTTCGGGACAAACGTCCGACTCCACAGTTCATGTTTTCAGGCACTGGTGTCTCAGCTAAACCACTCTGAGGGGAAAAAAGTCTATTATGCCAAGAGAGGAGATGTTTTTACTCTGTTTTCAGAGCGGTAAGAAACATTTCAGTTCCTCTACCAGCCGGTCGACGGCAGCGTCAGTGTCGCACTGAAAGGCGGGAAACACGGTAACAGATGTTTGGTTGCTCGTGACGACCCAAAAGGTTTCAGATGAGGTTTCTTCTTCGTCAGTTGATGTTTCTCCACTTAGAGAAAGCGTAGACTCGACTCTCTGGTGAGCACAGCAGAAACACACTGCTCCTAAATCTCCTGTTTCAACTTATTCTACTGAAGTCATTTTTTACAAAAACATGAGTCGTGGCTTTTGTTTGATTTCACGTCTCCGTCAGCGACGAGACGCTGCAGTACTCCAATGTTTGGTAAAAATCTTATAGTCTTCACACTTTTAATAATCAGCTATTCCACAATTTCATATTTAGACAAGGATGAGAGATGTGGAAGAAGAATCCTGGAGTGTAGTGAGAGGTGAAAGGTCACTCTGAGTCTGACAGGACGATGATCTCATCCGGGTCACACTGGGTGGCAACGCTGACCTGGAAACACAAACAGAGGCGCAGTGAGGAGGAGAGTTATCTGTGAAACCAGAATCTCTCACACACAGCTTTTAAATACAAAAACATGTCACTTTTTCAATACTATATAAAACATGACATAATCTTGATTGCCTGTACTGTTATCAGAACGATACATGTTTGCTCTTTCTATCTTTTACTTGATTTTATGGAAACAGCTTTGTAACAGTTTTGAAAAGTGCTTTATAAATAAAATTATTATTTATATCTAGACAACTTTCAATCTACACCTGCTACTGTGATCCATGTTTTGAATCAATCATTAATGACCATGCTTACCCTGAATATTCATTTACCACTTACATACAGCTGCAGCTAACCATTATTTTCATTATCGATGAATCAGTCAGATATCTTATAGATTGGTCAAAGCTCTTTTTATACCCAATCATGTTACTGACCTGTTGACAATTAACCTAATTAGTTGTGAAATGTTCTTCCAGCTGTTTCTGTTTTAGTATCACTTACTTTTCCAGCCTTTTGTTGCCCCCTGCCCCAACTTTTTTGAGACGTGTTGCTGCCATCAAATTTTAAATGAGCAAATATTTTTCATGAAATAGTAAAATGTCTCACTTTAAACAACTGATATGTTGTGTATGTTGTATTATGGATAAAAATATGGGTTAATGAAATGTGCAAGTCTTTGCATTCTGTTTTTATTTACATTTTACACAGCGTCCCAACTTTTTTGGAATTAGGATTGCTTGGTTGTTTGGTTTTTTAAATGTCAGAAAATGGTGAAAAATGTCTATCAGCATTTCCCAAAGCCCAAAAAACAACTTTGAATGTCTGATTTTGTCTTGACCAACAGTCCACAACCCAAATAAATATTCAGTTTACTGTCACAGAGGACTAAGTTAACCAGAAAATATTAACATTTAAGAAGTAAGAACCAGAGAAACTCCTCAGAATGACAAATACATAATAGTTGACAGTTTATTTTTGGTCAGTGGACTTGCTGATAAACCATCTAATCGTTGCAGCTCTACATCTGTGCGTCCTCACCTTATTTTTCTTGGGAGTCAGCATCGACTGTGAGCTGCTGACCAGTTCCTGTGTGGGAGTGTCGGCTCGGGTGGACTCTGCCTGCTGCGGGGAATTGCAGCTATAAACACCCATATCCAGAGGAATATCGGCCTCACTGTGAGGAGGGGAAGAGAGGGACGTGGAGCGGGATAGAAGGAGAAAAAAACATGTGGAGAGAAGAAGAAAAGAGGAACAATGGAATGAGGAATGAGTGAAAGTTAAGCATTGATTCATTGGTTTTATCTTTGTTGTACCTGATCCAGTATTCATTCATTCCTAATCTAACCCCAACGAGCCTCACCTGTCATGGATGATAATGTGTTTCGTTTTGCGGGGTTTCTCTTGAGTACTTTCTTCTCTCTTTCTCTTCAGGCTCCTCGTCGCTCTGGAGCTTGGCGGAGGCGACGTGCCGTTGGTAGTCTGTGTGTCGCATGTTTCTACGTTCGGGGGCACAGAAACCCCGTTGGCTGCAACTGGGGAGCCGTCTGCGGAATTCTTGGTGACTTTGCTTGTGCTGACCAGCGTGTCCGACACCTGACTGGAGGAATCCACCAGCTCCTCTTCACCTGCAACGACCCCGTTAGACACCAGCGTCTGGTTATCAGTCTGCATGGGCTCTGATTGGCTGGGGCTGTCTCTAGGGGAGGGGGTGCCAGCCAGTGGGGAGATGTGGGAATTGCTTTCATCCGAAAGAGGACTGAGTCCACTTGTGACCGGCTCTTTATCCTCATCTTTCACGCTTCCTTCTTCCTCTGCAGATCCGCCTTCCGACACCTCGCCCGTCTGCCCGTCCTGGTTGGTGTCGTCACCCGCTTGCTCCGACGCGTTACTGTCGTCTTCTTCATTCTCCTCATCGTCTAAAAGAGGAAATTTGTGTGAGGAAATATGTTCTGACTATTGATCATACAAGTGTTCAATACAAACTTTAAACGAACGTCGAGTCAATGCAGGTAGAATTTGTGTCTAAATGGTGATTATCAAACAAGTAGAAAACTGAGAGGAACTTCTCTTTTGTGTCATGCTGCTATGAAATATTACTGCTGAGAGAATGTACGGTGTGATAAATCAATCTGAATCAGACAGACCCTAAAACCCTCTCCTCTTGTTATCAATACAGTTATCACCGTCATCAGTATTGCATTTCAATACCTTTACCTTTCCATCCTCTATACTGTTTATCCTCTAAAGCAGGAGGAAAGATAGAAGGAAAAGAAGACAGGAAAGAAAGTGGGCCGGATTGGACCCCTAGCCGGCCGGTTCTGGCCCACAGGCTGCATGTTTGAGACCCCTGCTCTAAAGGGTCGCAGGGCAGCTGGAGTCAATCTCAGCTGAATGAAGCAAACCCTGAACATCTCCCCCAGTCAATCACAGGGAGAACATATAGTATAGAGACAGATCATTCACACTCACACCTGAGGGTTTTTAGAGATGTCAATTAACCAGACCTGCATGTTTTGTTCTATGAGAGGAAGTCGGAGTACCTTCGGGCACGGCGAGAACATGCAAACACACAGAAAGACCCCTCTGGGGCTCTGATTGGAGACATCCTGATCTGAAATATGTGGCTGGCATTGCTTACAGTGGCAGGAAAAGCAAAACTGTATTTACCAGCAGCAGCTATCAATTATTTTCATTATTGATTAATCATTTGGTTTATAACAGAACAGTGAAAAATGACGTCTCTTCTTCCCAAAACCCAACATGACATCTAATGTCTTTGTTTTTCCCCACTCAACACTCAATACAATTAGTTTAAATTCATGGAAAAAATAAAGAAACCAAAAATATTCCCATTTGAGTAAAAGTATCAAAATATTTGCTGATTAATTTTTTCTGTCGATTGACTGATTGTTGCAGCTCTAATCCAAACTACTGCATTAAAAAGACGAACCTTTATTATTTAATATCTTTATTCTAACCTTGTCCTTCCTGCCGAGTGCTGGCTTGGATCTCGTCTTCTATATCTGGATCCGATGATTCCTCATCTTCATCATCATCCTCCTCTTCTTCTTCTTCATCCTCGTTCTCCTCCTCTGCCACTCCGTTCACCTCTTTAGTATCTTCTTGCTTTTCCGATTTGTTGGCCTGAAAATATGATGTGTGGCGGCCCAGATAGCCGGGGAGAGAGGGACAGAAGGAGGAAGAGAGAAAAATAAAACTTTAAAAATGGTACATTTTAATTTCCAATCAGTAGAGGTTCTGTTCTTGCTGCTTTAAAATGACCATTAAAGCGTTTTATCTCATTTTATATAATTTGTCACTGTCAGCTTAATCATCAAATGGATGTTGTTATTTTTATAAAAGTTATTGTTTAGAAAAATTCTGATATATTGAAAAAAAGATGTGCCAATAAATATGCTAAATAAGCCTGTGATTGTCCTCATACCTGTTTCTCCCTGCTGTTCTTCTCTAGTCGTTTAGTCCTCTCCTGCTCCTCTGTGTCGTCCTGTTTCACAGCGTACTTGGTGATGACTTCCTCCAGTCGGGACAGAGCCATTTCTCTGTTCGTCCGCAGCTTCCGCGACAGCGAGGAGTCCATCAGTGCCGGGTCTTTGGCTTCATGATGGTGGTGTGGAGGAGAGGGAGGGGGAGAGAAAGAGAGAGAGAAATTATGTTATTTATGTTTTTACACGTTTTAATTTACTTGGTAGACTTGGTAGATCTTAAACAGGAACACATTATGAATAATAACAAATATCTCACTATTAGAATTAAGCATAAAAAAGTAGTTTAAAAAGTGAGTGTTTTAACTTCTCATCCTGCAATATCAGACAGTGTGTTCAGAGAGTCAGCTCTCCACAGCAGAGATAAGTTTCTTTCCCCTGAAGTCTCACCAGGTTTGTAGATGTCAGTGAGATGTGAACCAAAGTTGTAGACCAGGTCCAGGTGACGCCTCTCTTGCATGCGGCTCCCGGTCTCTCTGAAGGCCTCCTGGGCGATCTGGTTCAGCTGTTTTCTGCTCAGGCAAAGGTTGTGACGCTCGTTGGCGCGCAGCACCTGCTGGAGGATGTCGTGGTAATCTGGAGGGTTCCTGTGGGCCTCGGGACTGTTGATGAAACGCTCGATCTGAAAGAAGAGGGGGGGGGGGGGGGGGGGGAGAGAGAGATTAGGTGAATGTCACATTTAAACTCAACGATACAGTAATACTGCAGTGTTTGCTGTCTGTTTATTTTAACTCTTCACTTATGTGGAGTGTTATATTTAATGAAAAACTGAAGCATACAGCTGTGTGAACTATCTGAAATCAACTTATGTAGTAGATGTGCACATCTGGAATGAGAAAGCCGGTGCTGGACCAAATAACAAAATCTGTAACAGCAGAAAAAAGTCTCCCAATGCAGGTCAACTTTAATAGGAAGTGACTCTTAGTGTGTGAAGAAGAGCAGAAGGCTCAAAACGTCACTTGTGAGATGCTACTAAATTATACCTCCACTGAGAGCTGCAGTGTGCGGACTTTTTTCTGCTGTAACAATCACAGAGCATCAAAACAACGTACAGCACCAGTCAGAAGGACACTGTGGAGAAACTTTTGACTGATACTGCACATCAAACAGCAATAACAATTTCAGCTTTACTACCACAACCCTCTGCTAACCAAACCACCGTCCATATCTCATGAGCTCAACCTCAGACATGTGGTTTTAGCTATATCTTTGCTTCTGTATTTTCTTTTTTTTTGTTATATAGAAATACACAAAAACAAACTACAACCAGTAATTTTACTACTTTCTATAAACCTTTTGAAAATCTTTAATTCTGTGTTTTGTATTGTGCTCTATACATATTTACACTGATGATTCAGCATGTTAGATGATGGCAATGATCTGATATAATTTATTTATTATTTAACCCTTATTTATGAGCTCATGTAAAGTCATTGCATAAAGTGATACTCTACATCAAGATGAGCAGCTGGTTATGGCTCAGAGTGAGGTCATCACTAATATGTATTAAAGGATTATAGTAAGTTAGCGTGCAGAGTGTTGGAAGCTGGATTACATACAAGTCATAAAACAGTTTTGTGCAGTCCATTCTGAGTTCTGTGTGGCAATGTATCAGGTTTGACTTTTTTCTGTTTTTTGTGTTGTTCCAATGTAAACAAAACAAATACACATGTCAAAACCAAAACATTTGTAATTGCAAAATAATTCTGGGAGAAGCGATGAATTATCGGACAGAAGTGCATGGGTGCCAATATGTTTGACTGTATAAAAACAGCCAGCTCACCTTCCTGTTGATCTCAGGATATCGAGTGCCACTGTAACTGATCTTCTGTTCGATGACTCTGCCCGTTAATCTGTTGCATCCCTTTAGTTCACACAGCTTCTCATAAATCTTCATCATCTGGAAGAGAAGTTAGAGTCAGTGAGGGGGGGTAAGTGTGACTTGCCCTGATTTAATTTGTAACTTTGTCCTCTTTTCTTTTCTCACCTTGCGTTTAAGCTTATGCTCCTGGATGTATGACGAGTCCTCAGTTCCCAGTTCGTCTAAACTCAGGTCGGACTGCTGCAGGCGGCGGATCTCGTCATTGTACACCTTCAGAAGGTTCTCCAGGTACGCTATCTGAGAGCAGATGGGAGCCGTTGGTTAGAGTTTTAGGTATGTAGACCCAGTGTTTTTTATTTTAATATGAGCTGTGTCTTAAGTGAAAAGAGGATTAAAACTTTAACACATTTCAGTGTGCATAGAAACATGAAACACAATTAAATTAGTCACATGAGAATTAGCTGTGATTGATTGTGCAGGCGTGGACCAAACTGTGAGCTAAAGTTTGTCATGTCTCTGACTTCAGAACAGATATTAACATTAGTATTAGAGGAAGTAGCTAAAAATGTGATGCATTTATGAGACCAAGAACTGCAACGAATAGTTAATTAGACAATCAACAGAAAATGATTAATATTTAAATAATTGTTGAAGTGATTTTTTTAAGCACAAATATCAAACATTTGCTGGTTGCAGATTCTCAACTGTGAGGATATGAAGCTTGTCTGTGTCATACATGATAGTAAATTAAATCTCTTTGAATTTTTGTCTGACAAAACAAGATATTCAAAGACCTCACCTCGGTCTCCATGAACCTATAACAAGCCTTTTTTTAAAAAAAGTTATCTCATAGACAAATCAATAATCAAGGAAAACAATCAGTAGATAAGTTAATAATGATCTAAATAAATGGTTAGTTTCAACTCTATGTGGAAAAAAGAAATCCAACACAAGCCAGTTTACTGCTGTGAAGTGATGAATGAAATGGAAGCAAACGGATAGTTGGAAACACTTAAATGTCAAATGTTGATTATAAGAGTTTAGATATCTTTTCTACATGTAATTTTATTTTCTGTTCTTTTATGAACAGCACTTCCTAAACACTGAAGCAACCTTTGATGAGTGCCATACAAATATATAACTGTTATAATCAGCAGCTGAATTAAGCCAAAAACATCACTTGTCACACCCACCAGTGTTCAGCACTAACCTGTTTCCTGGAGGCCCTCTTCGCCTTCTTCTCTGCTACCTGTTGCTCCTCGTCTTCCTGCTGCCCTGAGGTGGAAGGTTGCTCGTCGTCTGCTTTCCCCTCGTCTTCGTCCTCATCCGTCTTAGCTTTAGTCTTATCTTTGCTTTTGAACGTAACAGAGGTAGAGGCTAAACAGTTTGATGTTGAGGTAGAAGGCCCGGGCTCAGCCTTGGTGAGGGTCTGCCTCTTCTTTTCTGCATGCTGCCTGAACACGGTGCACAGTTCATTGATGTAGACAAAAGTTTTGGACTGGTTGTTCTGAGCACGAGTCAAACATCGCCCCAACGTGTTCCTGTACTCCACAGACGACAGATAGTCAGGTGAGGCCTTGTCATGCTTGGTTTGGAGGAAGGTCAGAACCTCGGGGCAGTCCTTGGTGAGAGCTGAGCAGTGCTCCACAAACTGGGAGGAAGGAGAAGAGACGAAGAGGAGCATATGACCAGCATCAGCACAGAGGAGGAAGGCAAAATGTTTAAAATGGACACACACAGCAACAGCATACTGTGTTTCAGGTTTTTCCTGTTCACCTTCAGTTTTAGTTTCAAAATAAACACTCCTGTCTTAAGGCTAATATCAGTAGCTTAAAAGGTAGGTTTTTTCCAAGTGTGTCTTATATAAAGCTGAGGTGCCATTACATATGTGGAAATGGATCTACACTGTAGGAACTGGGAGCCAAAACCCAGAACCATCGATCTATCTAAACACAAATCCTAAAGCTTGGCTGAAGCTTTAAAACATCTTCAACAGTCTCAGTTAGCTAAATCAAGTCTAAACTTCCAAAAAGTTACAGTCTGTTTAGCACAAAATAGTAAAAAGTTCCTCACTGAGCTGTGGCAGAGGGGTTTGTACATTCTGCTCGTGGAGGCTTGTAGTATTTTTGAAGTCTGTAATTTTTTGGTGACAGCATGCTCCAAGCTCCAACTCTGTGAGGGTTTTAGGGTCTCCAGCTGATCTTAAACATGTAAGTGAAACGCCGGATCTTGCAACAAATCTACCAGAAGGAATCACTCCGCTGCAGCTTTGCAAGGAACATTTTGGACAAACAAAAAGGGGGAATATTCTAAACAGGCTTTAACTTTAACTGAGGGTGGTGAGCTCATCAGTGTCAGCTGAACCTTGTCATACATATTTGTACAGATAGAGGGCTGTGGATTTAGGCCTCCATTTCTTACAGTGTAGTGAGAGATTTGGAGAGTAGGAATTATTACAATGAGCAAAACCAACTTCCACGTACATAATTACACATGTGTATTGTATTAAGACAGTTTTAAAAAAAACCCGAACCTGCCCTTTAATATGATCGTCTTGAACATCTGCCAAAGTGCTTGGTCAGGTGCTCGGTGCAAAGATCAATGCTATAAAAAGTAAAAGGGTATCACCACATTGGAATTTAACCTAGTTTATGAGTTCGGTATGTGACAGCCTGCCTGGTGAAAATGTCAACAATAGGACTTTCTTTAAAAAGGAAAAGTTTAATTCTAGTTTGTGTATTAATTTATATTATTACAAAGTATCACAAATGTCACCAGGTTGAGAAATGATCCCAGTTACCAACCACATGCTCATATAATTTGGAGCACTGTCCTCTTCTATCTAAATGATCTGGATGGTTTGTATAAAGGTAACAAAACATAGCAGGTATTGAAATGACCAGCCACTTTGGCCGCTGGATGAAACAGTCGGTTCATGTCTTAAATTTAAACTCACCTCTGTGAACAAACTCTGATTCTCTGCCTTCAGAACGTGTGCTTCCTTCTTCGCTGTGGCAAAAGGTGACTGGGTGATGTGTGTCGGGACAGGCTGCTGAGCTTTGAGCGGCGAGACATTTTTCACTTGACACTGAGGAGATGAGGTGGAGGCAGTGCAAGAGGGTTGAGGACTCTCCTCTTCATCGTCATCAAGAACTATGATCTTATCTGCCATCGAGGCGGGAGCCACCGTCACCTAGAACGCCAGGTGTTTCTGCTTTCAAAAAAAACACAAACAAGAGAATATTGATCAGAGTCACAGAGCGAGTTCAGTTAGTTTGAGCAAAAGGACATTTAAAGGTTTATCCGAAGCTAATATGAGGCTTCATCAGTCCGAGTCTGTCATATCAAGTGGAAACCTGACACATTTACAATCTTTTTAGCATCAAATTCCCTCAGTGTTTCCGTGTGATTTTGCCCTTTGTAATTATTCCACCGGTTCACACTGGACATTAAAAGATCCCCTTCAAATGTGCTTTGAATGTTATTTTGTCACTTTAAAGTAAATGTGATACTTATTAAGGCTTCATCAGTCGGAGTTAGTCAGATCAAGTGGATATCTCACACATCTCACACATATCTTTTTAGCATCAAATTCCCTCTTCGTGTTTCTCTGTAGAGCTGTGGTGGAAATATAATTATCAAAAAGAGGGACTGTGGCACTAAAAAAGACTAATTTTGAAAGATATGTAGGTGAACACTTAAAAATTAACCTGTTTCCTCAAAGCTTCGTATTGATGGATGCTGCGACACATCCACTACTCATGACCACTTTTATAATGTAGCAGTAACACACTGTGCTGTGGTGGTTTCTGTGTTTTGTTTTGTGATTTTGCCCTTTGTAATTATTCCACCAGTTCACACTGGACGTTAAAAGATCCCCTTCAAATGTGCTTTTAATGTCATTTTGTCACTTAAAAGTAGATGTGATACTTATTAAGGCTTCATCAGTCGGAGTTAGTCATATCAAGTGGATATCTGACACATTTACAGTCTTTTTAGCATCAAATTCCCTCTTCGTGTTTCTCTGTTGAGCTGTGGTGGAAGTATAGTAACTAAAAGAGGGACTTTGGTACTAAAAAGACTGTCTGAAAACATTGAAATACATTTACTTAACGACTTTATACTCACCTGTTCCTCAAAGCTTCAAATACACTTTTACACAGGAGGAGGGCAGTGGATTTTATCCCTCATCACTTACATTATAAGTGGATTATGAAGGGATTTTCTAATGATCAGTATGAACAGTAGTAGTCCATGATACAGCAAGAAAAAACGTGTTTCAGTGCTCCTTTGGCTACCTGACTGTTGTTTTAAGACACATTTGGAAAACATGTGAAATACAGACACATGCCTATATAGGAAAGTGGCTTCAAATACACTTTAAATACATTTTTTGCACAGGAGGAGGACTGTGGATTTTGTCCCTAATCATTTACATTATAAGTGCATTTATGAAGGGATCTTCTAATGATCAGTATGAACAGGAAGAATGATGACAGCAATCATCGATGAGCATGTAAATAAGCTAATTAACAATAACACTGTCTTCACTGCGTATCGGGGGCAAGAAATGAAACTAAACAATTACGCAACAATATGAGCGATTTCTAGTTAAATGGATAAAAGTGAAACTAAAAAAATAAAAAAATTAAAGCTCAATGACAGATGAGGGAAAACAAAGACAAGCCAACACTGTCACACATTAGTAAACACTCTCACATAGATACTGACCTTATGTTTTAAAGGTTGTTTCTGATCAAAACAACGTTTATATCCAGAGTTAGTTAGCTGGTGTTAGCATTAGCCGGCTAGTTAGCGCTGTGCTAAGTGATAAAAAGGCGGAGAAAGAGGAAAGATACACCCGGTGCCAGTTTGTTACTATGACGATAACTAAGACGTACAAAACCGATGAGGTCTAAAAAAGAAAAATTGTACTTCTAAATCCCACAAACTTCCTGTTTACCAAGACAATGCTCCTCAACTTGGCTGCGCGGTGGGCTACAGATCGAAAATATACCCGCTTAGTTCGTTTCAGCGTCGACGCCTCTGATTGGTGGAGAGGTGTTGGTGATTGAGTAACAACGCTTGCTATTGGTCGACCGAAGCTCCCCGTTGAAAAACTGCGATGTGTTAAAGTGATAGTCAAACTATAGCTGTTCAAAGGATTACACAATAATGATATAAAATAAAATAAAATACAATAAAAAAATAAAATAAAACAATAAAATAAAAATAGTAATAATAATGTAAATAATAATAAAAATAAAAACAATAATAATATAATAAAATAATAATAAAATAAAAATACTAACAAAATAATAATAATAAAATAATAATAATAAAATAAACATAATAAAATAAAATAAAAATAATAATGATAAAATACAATAAATAATATAATAGTAAATAATAAAATAAAATAATACAATTATAATAATAACAAAAACAATAATAATCATCATCATAATCATAATCATTTTTGGTACTTAATGGTTAAAAAAATGAAGATAAGAAAAACACAACACAAAATGTAGATAAAATAAACATAATAATTAAATTTACAATTTTAAAATTTGACATAGCAAAAATGTGATATACAATAGGTTTAAAGAAAGAAAATCACTTCGGGAAAAAAAAGATACATTTTGCAAATAATGTAATTTAAAATAAAATTAGTTATAATCTTCCATCACTGACATATTTGAATAAAAGACAGCATAGGGCTCAATAACACCAGCAAACATGTTATCTTATTTA
Source organism: Scomber scombrus (assembly GCF_963691925.1). Classification (NCBI taxonomy): domain Eukaryota; kingdom Metazoa; phylum Chordata; class Actinopteri; order Scombriformes; family Scombridae; genus Scomber; species Scomber scombrus. Next base: position 5,700,525 of record NC_084985.1, on the reverse strand, counting down.
ATGATCAAATACTATTTATATGTTTCATTAGAAGTAACAAATTAACAAGTAACACAATCTTCAGTCAGGTCATCAAGAAGGGTTTATTTTTAAAAACAAAATGTCATCCCTGCACACTTGACAGCAAGAAAAAAAATACCACAACCGTAACAGTCTGTGAAAATACTCCTGTTTCCTCCTCATGATGATCCCATCATAAATGTTCATGTGAGTGTTTTCACATGATTTTATCAATGTGATTCACAGTTGTGATGAACAAGACACTCAATTACAAACAGGAAACTGGCAGCATACTTTAAGAAAAACATTTTATTTCCCTAAAAAAGCAGTAGTCAATTATGGTTTTCAAACTCTAACACATCTTTTGGATTTTCTCCTAGTGAAATTGTGTTCTCTCTTTGTACCATGACCTTCACATTTCCTCCTTCACAACAGCCCAAATGAAGATCTTAGTGAGAGCATCATTCCTACCACAGTTTGGACAACACGAAAATAAAATAGAGCAACAAATAAAATAAACCAACATGTGATGTGAATATCCTCACAATACACGTATAAGAAAAATGTCCGAATATACTGTACATACATTATATTCTCTGTATTTACAACAGGGTTCAGTTTGTGGGTTTGGACATTTTAAGATCAGCAAAATAAGATATTTCACCTCTTTTTTTATGCTGAGATGTTTAAACCCACCCACACTGGGCCAAACTTTTTCAATTCCTTCAAAGTTCATTATTGCTTTTTTCTTCACTCATATACATAAAGGGGTGCATCACATGAAAGCATTAACACCTCCTTATTAAAGCTCATTTTTCAACACAAGTTTCTGGGTCTTTTCCAAGATAGTTTAACAAGGGAAACTTTTTATTTTTCAACTTGGACCCTCTTTTCCCATCATTGTGTGCCCAAGTGACTAATGGGAACAACAGTTTTTGCTATTACTGAGGTCATACTAAGTGTTGGTGGTGTACTGGGGTGAATTATATTGACTGGTGTTCCTAATATTTTGCCCCCGTCATGTATGTTAATGGAAATATTAAGAACGCCATTCAATATAATGCACCCTAAAACACCACCATCACCCACTATGACCTCAGTAATAAACATAAAGTAGAATTATCACCTTCCTAAAAATGTTAACAAAAACTGAAAATGTATAAACTTCATAAATGTGGAATTTAAAGTGGTGCTGTTGTATTGGATTTAATTAGATTTCACAGGTGCACGGAATAAAGAGGTCAGAGAGTGTACGTCCACTAAAAGTGCCTGCTTTTGCTACCGACAGGGTCAGATTGTTATTATAAGTGTCTGAAATAAAACTTTTTTCTCTTATATTTCACTTGATCTGGTCTGTTTGTTGCTATCTCTTACAGAGTCACGCTCAAAGACAAGTCTCGCTCTAACAACCTTCAAGAGTTGAGGTATTGTAAGCAGTCAAATATTCAGCCATAACTTTGAAAATCTTTTAGATAACACTAAGATAACTCTTTCTCTACTCAGACACATAAAACTCCTCCCAGCACTCCTCTCTCCAACTCTGTCACAGCTGAATATTTAGCTGATTTTCACAACCTCTCAACTCTCACGGGTTTCAACATGGTTAGACACAACAACAAGAAACAGACTGGATAAAATCAAAAGGAAAAAATGTTTTTTCATAATGTTGGCACATATAATCTGATAATAATGTTGACACAACAGTCTGAGCCTGTCATTGGCACAAAATAAGCACTCTGAGTGGACGTACACTGTCGGGCACTTATTGTCTCATTGGTTTAAGTTGCAGCTTGTTTTGCAGGTTATTACTGAACCTGTTCAAAATTGTTATCCCCAAAAGTCACTTAGACACAAAAACATAAATAAAATAATGTTTGCAGTGGAAGGTCAATATGATATTACAGCTATATCCCTTTAAAGAGGAAAGGATCAAAGAAATATCATGACTATTTGAGCAAGAACAGAATGAGTATGAGCACAATCAAGCTTCCCAATGAATCTGTGAAAAACCACAACGCAATAGTAAAAGTATGCACAGATTAATCTCTATGCAAGCAGTAAAAAAACAACACATCTGTCTACAATAACAAGTGGACATTCACTGTGAAAACCCTATCCAAGATATCAAAACAGAAAGGCAAGCAAGTTCAGTACTGTGGTTTCACATCAGCTGGCTTCTTTCTTCTTTACTTCTCTTTCTGCAAGTGGAAGAAGTTGAGGGTTATTATAGAGAAGACAAACAAAGGAGCAGCTCCAGGGTTATAAAATTATATAATTAAAAAAGTGAACAGAGATGAGCAGAGATAACATTGACGTGTACATTTTGTCTATTAGTGTCTGAAAAAGAAAAGTTACCTTGTCTTTTTTATTAGCCTCATCTGAGCCTAAACGCAGTGAAACAAAAGACAAAAATTAGATCAAACTGCATCTTCTTTAAACAGTATACAGTGTTACACCATACTAAATATTTTATATAAATAATGATGTATCAAGCCTTCTTGGAAGTTTATTATTATTTATGTGCAAATTAATAAATACACGACTTATTATTATACACATTTTCTGGTTATTGTTTTTCTATCATAATGCTACCTGAGCCGGTGAAGGTCCAAGAGACAAACTTGATAAGACCGTAGAGCACCAGCGCCACACCAACCATCGCCATCGAGTCCTCAATGGACGGAGTGCTGAACCCTGAGAGGAGAAAAAGACAGAAGTCCTGATTTATTCACTTTTATCAAGCTGGATAAAACAAGGAGGTGAAAGTCCACAAAAGGCCAAAATATTAAGATAGATTCTCCTATCTCAATTAAAATTATTAATTATAAATAATAATTAATTAAAAACAATTCATTCAACAAAGTCAAATACTTTAAAACCAGGAAAATACAATAAAAAACAATATTTAAGATACAGTACATCATAACAGCCAGAATCCCTAATAATATCTGGTCTCATATCACAGTAACAGTTGTATATTGATATATTTCTCATCTCTGATCCACCCATTGAAACCTTGGCCAGGTGCATAGAAACTGCTTACTTCCCATCCACCTGCTTGTCAAAGGAGGATGGTGCTAGCAGCAGCTCTCAAACATACAGTACTAACTCTTTATTTTTCCTCAGAGCTCAAAGTATGAGATGAATTATAATATTAATCACTTAACAAAGAAAAATGTTAAGCCTTTTATGTCACAGCCTAATCATTGTTATAACATAACTTTTCTATCAGTGACATTACCAATGAAATTGAGGGTCATGCTGGCCCGTCGTGTGCCTCCAGGATGGACGGCCACACAGGTGACCTCTCCCCCTCTGCCCAGGTCCAGCTTGGATGTGTCGAGCTCCAGTCGGCTGCTCTGGCTAAACGTGCCGTCCCAGGCCTGCCTGTGGCCCGTTACGCTACCTGATCCCAGAGGTCTGGACTTCCCATCAGTGTCTTTGAACTCCCAGCTCAGCTCCAGGGAGAGAGGGGCGAAGCCGGACGCGTCACACTGGACGGTCAAAATCTGGCCGGGAACAGAAAGGGGCAGAGGGGAGGGGTGGATGGAGAGGGATGGAGGTTCTGGGTAGAAAGGAAAAGAAAAAAAAGAGAAAAGGAATAACATTTTTTTAAAAAGCAGGTGACTATTGATAATCTTTTTCCAGAGGCAGTTTAGTTTATTATGTGCTCTCCACTAATTTGTTTAATTCGGAGTTGTTTGAAACCAGATCGTGCAATCAAGGACATGGTCTGATTACTGGTAGACATGAGCTCAGTTACTGTGTTACACACCATGTCTAGACTTGTAGTAATGCTTCAGGGAGAGAACGTTTCCCAGTGGTCGATGAAAAAGATCAGAATTAAAAAAGAATCTTGAAATTACCCTTTAAAACCTGCAAAAAAAAAGAAGTATTTTCCCTCACCTACAATCTCAAGCTCCACCGCCACCTGAGCCAGAAGGTAAGGCAGATACACTGTGCAGATGTACGTCCCAGAGTGACGCACTTGAGCCTCCTGTAGGATCAGGGATGCATTTCCCTTCTCATGCAAACTGTCAAAGTCCAGCGTGGCACCTTCCTCTTGAGTATCAGCCAAGCGGTCTGCCTTGCCGTCATAAGCCAGAACCAGCCGTCCATCTCCTCTGAACTGATAGCGCCACTCGACAGCGAAACCAGACCCATACAAAGGTGAAGTGGGGTCTGTCCAGAAGCCGCAGTCCAGCAGCACTGGTTCCCCAAGTCTGGACTGCACTGACACTGTTTTAGTTGTCACACTCAGGACGACTGAGTAAAGAGACAGTAAGAAAAGATACATTTAAATAACCAGTTATAACTAGGATGAGGAAAAACGTCTAATGTTTGACCATCTTGATCATTACCGTCATGCTCTTTGGATCCCGTGGGTGCACGCATGATGCTGGAAACACCCAGCTGTTTGTTGAGCCCTTGAATGGCTGTTGAAATCCAGTCAGCTTGCAGGTATATGGGGCTGAGGGCGGACTCTGTGAGCGGAGCGGCCCATTTGAGGCTGGAGATCTGCGGCTGGAAGGGGTTGATCTCACACTGGGGCTTCTTGATGGAACCTTTGGGAGGGTTGAGAGAACGGTGGCAAAGAGTGGCATCTGGGTCTGAGGACACAGGAGTCAGAATGGTAACACGTACAGATTGCTATATGGAAAAGTATGCAGACATTTCACAGATGTTCAACGTTCCTCTTCTGAAGTCCAGCTGAAATTAAAAAGTTTTTTTCTTTTCAACAAAGCCATTTCTGACAAATACCTAATCAAGAACAGATGCCTTAGCTGAAAGTATGAGTTTTGTAGAAACTCAATTAACTCAATTAAGTAAAAATACTGCCAAAGCTAAATAAACAAAGAAATCTAAACTAAAGATGTTTCAGTAAATTACTAATCAGAATGCTGACTCTGAAAACACTTTTGGCAAATTTACTGTATCTACACACAATGAACAACAGAGAGCATGGAACCACATACATGTAAGGCTGCAACTAATTATTATTATACATTTTGCAAATGTATTACTCACATAGAAGGCACCATGCACACTCTCTCTCACACACATCTAAATAAACATGCAGTTACACATCCTGGTCAGTGAACTAACCGGTGACAAAGTAGACTCTGTCAGGGCTGATGTCGGGTGGAGCCTGCTGGGTTTTGGGACTCTCACTGTGAGCCTCTGTCCCGATGAAAAGCAGGGATTTCTCCTGAGTCGTGGGTGCAGTTAGACCTCCTCCTCGACCCGCTTTCTCCTGCACAAACCAGCAGTCCACCACGGGACAGCTGCTGCTGCTGCTGCAGGCTTTAGAAAATAAATGTAACAATATATCAACAATAGATAAACAACCACTGTGAAACACTGAAGATTATATTGTACTGCTGCTTGTTGTATTGAAGCTTTTATGGTATGTGTGTTTATAAGATGTGTTTTTTGCTGCTTTGTATGTACTTAGTAGTTCAGTTTCACATTGTAATGTATGAATATGTAATGTTGAGTCTTGTGCAATTTCATTTGTATTTTACTGTTGACTTTTATGTATTTTAATAGCCCATCTCGGGACGGGCATTGCAAACTAGCTTAGGCTATAAAAGCTGTGATATGTGGCATAAATGCATGCAATCTTGATTATATGCAAATAAACATTAAATGACTAAATAGAGCTCCTATGAATTTTCTATTTTTCCATTAAGACACTCCAATATTTACCATGATCTCTGATTTCAGCTTTAAAGTTTATACAGTAATCTTACCTACTGTAGTTCTTTTATCAAGGTTTGTAATAACAAGTGAAAGTGTAAAGCACAAAAATGGAATTAAACCCCAAGTAAATAATACGGCCTGGAGAGAATATAAAAAAAAAATAAAATAAAATAAAAACTCTGGCAGCTGAAAATAAAAGTAAAACTGTCATTCTCTTGGAGAACCATTTGGTTTGTGGCAGTTGTTTTCCTGAAGAGTTACTAAATGTGACTGTGAAAGTGACTTTGAAACACTTTCATCATTTTTGTAGGTTGCATAATTTTGCTCCCCACCTTTAACTTTCTTACTTTTATTCTCCTGCTTTTTCATATAAATGTGTACGGGCTTGGAACAAGAGCTCTGACAAAAAAAATTCTCTCCCCATTAGTTTTCTTGCTACATATTATTTATGCATTATTTACTCATTTTTGTTGTCTTAATTAATTAATTTATTAAAACATGTTTCACTCTATGTGATGTTATGTGCAGCTGTCTTAAGTGTGGATGAATCTGCTGTAAACTAAGCAATTTCCTGTGAAGGATCATTAAAGTATCTATCTATCTATCTATCTATCTATCTATCTATCTATCTATCTATCTATCTATCTATCTATCTATCTATCTATCTATCTATCTATCTATCGGCGCGCTGGCTGAATTATGGGTGTAATACCAATGTAGACCACTAGATGGCGGTATGCACTGCGCCACTAAACGCTTCAGACCAAACTTCATTTAAATTTGTAGCTAATGTAGGTTTCTCGACGTTAAAATGTCAACGTATATTCCGATAACACATAAATTAAGATATTTTCAGCCGTGACTTGGTCTTATGAAAAAATCGGCTTACAAATGTCTAAAAAATAACCTAATTTTAGTCTAGTGTAATAACCTCAAATCTCTCAAGTTGTTCTGCACATTTGCTCCCCAAATTATAAGAGACCCATATCGAGAGAGCTGTTTTTCTATGTTTGGATTTTGCCGAAATGATGCAAGACTCATGTGTAAACACAAAGGGTTTAGTTTAATACTCTCCAAATAGGCTGTAATTGAAAATATGCAATTTAACATTAACTATGCCCATTTTCTAGCGGAGTCTGGGTTAATTGTTTCATTACACAGAAACAGGCTACAACATCCTTCCTGGCTTTAGGTTCTAACATTAGATTTACTATTATGTGCAAAGCTCGTCTATGTCGTGTAGTTAGGCAGCGCAGCAGAGCAAAAATATCGACAGAAATTAATATCCTAACTTACCTTGGACGAAGCAGGCAACAGCAACCAGAGAGAGTTTGTAAATTGTAGAGAAGTCCGTCATGTTTGTATTTCTTTTGTGTTTCTCTGCTTTCAGGAGTTTCTCTCTGCGTGTATCAGACGGGAAAAAGCAGTGCGTATATCGATGGTTTTCCCCTTCAACTCCACACGATCATTTTTACTTTCACTTTTGACAAGTCAGACAAAAAAAATATGATCAAGTTCCGGTCATAATTTCTGAATAAAAACTCCACAGTCAGTCAGAATTGTATTTATTGCCATGCAGATAATCAGATTAAATCTAATGAAATTTGTGTTCGTGTTGTATAGGTGCGTAGCAACATTGAACAATCCAAAAAGGCAGGTTTAGGCCTATACCTAATTGCTATTCAAAGTGCTTTAGCTTTGCATAATGCATTGAAAAGAAGAATAACTGCATAAAACATTACAATGCATATTTAAAATGGGAAATATGTGACAAAAATTAACATAACAGGAAACTAAAACGCATAACATTTAGCATAATTTGACAGCATGCTGCCTGATGTAGTTGTTCAGCTCCACGGGTAGAGGGAGCCCTCCGACAAGCAATAATCCACCAAGACTAAACGTCAGGAGGGGACGCGTTTCACCACCTTTAGTTATCCTTCTTTGCCTCCTTCGTCTTTTCCTCTACAAGAAAAAATCTGTAGCAGAGATTCTTTCATGACTAGGGTTGGTTTAGGTGTGTTTTTATATGTGCATCTTAACTCATTTAGTCCAGCAAATGGAGATTATTGAGACGCAAGTGGACATGTGAGGCTGCAAGCTTTCAGGAGTGGAATCCAGCCTGTGCCAAGAGAGGTCAGATGAGGACAAGAGAAACAGAAACAACGAGAAGTGAACAAATGCTTGTAATCTCACCCATAAAATGACTGCCTATAATAGCGGGATGAATTTACCCAGCAGACACTCCAATCACGCATGATCCTCATATTCAGAGAGCAATACCTATAGTAGTATGCTTTTAAAAATGCAATTATTGTTTTTATGATATTCACCTGTAATATTTCCATTCAGACTATTTCTTCTTAAAATGCTGCAGCTTCTAATAGATTAAAACCATTTGCACACACATTATGAATGACTTTTCAGATTGGCATCACTCAAGTGTTGCTGATGTTCATCTTTCATCATTTTTCTGCAGTGAATATTTTCATAACACCGGAGGAATGTGGCAAAACAAGGGTTACAAGAAGCTCTGCCGGCCTGGCCTGGCCTGGCCTCCTGTTTCTTCTTCTGGGTGTGAGTGCCAAAATTTGCAAATCATTCCAGATCTGTGTGTCACACGAAACGAAACCTAACTGGCTGGTCAGGTGATTTCTGAGAAACAGCACAGATGAATGTGCTGTTTTTGCCAAGCGGAGGAGCTCTAACACAATTCTTGCTCTGGAAAAGGCAACCATCTCCTGTACTAATGTGATGGTTTCCGGTTATACGGCTGTAGGGCTGAAGAGATAGACAAGAATAGGGTTTATCAAGTGACTTTTTCTTCCTGTTCAGAGTAAATAAAGTATGTTGTCTTTTGGAAAGTTTCATTTCTGTTTAGTAAAACAACAAATAGCCCCAAATTAAAACATGATTGCACCATATAACATTGGATATCATCTAATTCCCAGTGAATAAAATAATGTTTGTGATCAAATCTGCCCTGCAGTAACTGCCGGAAGGAGAGAGAGAGAGGGAGAGAGAGTAAGAGAGAGAGAGAGAGAGAGAGAGAGAGAGAGAGAGAGAGAGAGAGAGAGAGAGAGAGAGAGAGAGAGAGAGAGAGAGAGAGAGAGAGAGAGAGAAAGATAGTAGTATATGCCATTTCAAAGCAAGAAAGACAGACTTAAAATGGCAGCGGAAAAGGCGTGGCACAGTGACGTATGCTAGCATGCATTTGATTGCATGTGATACTGTGTGAATCTAAGTTTAGGACATTCACAAGGTCACACAACACTGTGGCTGCTGTATGTTTCTGTGCAAAAAATGAATCCACTCAGATTTTTCCCAAAAAATGAAATTTGAAGATAAAACAATCAAATTTCATGAGTTTTAATACTTTATTCTGTTGTGAGAAACATTTAATTTGCAGACAAAGTATGCAAACACACAATGTTTCCTTAACTCTACAAGCAGGAGACACACTGTTGTAATTCACACAAAGAAGCTACAATGTCGAATGAGCAGATTTGATAGGCAAATGACTGCAGGGATGATCTGTTTATAGGTTTGAGAGACACATAACCGATTCTGCAGCTTTCAGTCTGAATTAAAAAACAAGAGGAGGAAACGGACACCTTATAAAACACCACTTTGTTATATGAGAGTGCCAATGGTGGAAGAAGTACTCAGATGCTCACTTAAGTAAAAGTAGATATTCAGTGATGAAATACTTCATTACAAGTAAAAGTCCTGCATGAAAAATCCTACTACAGTAAAAGTACATAAGTATTATGAGTGATGTAGTTAAAGTATTACAGTAAAAGTAATGGTTTGATCCCTCTGACTGATATATTATTATACGTGACAGCTTTAAATTATTAATACTGGAGCATCAGCATATAAGCAGCTAGTTTGAACTACAACATACAGGAATATACTGCATATAATACTGCATATAGTAGCATGTTTATAATATTACTTGTGTGCTTTGAATGCAGAACTTGTGAAAATGTAACCACATTTTATTGCTACTTTTGTTTAGAAAGATTATCTGAATGCTCTTTTTCAGCGATGTACTGCCTCACTTTAGTGGATTTAATCATTACAGGGTGGAGTAAATTGTTAAACAAGTGTCTTTACTTGGAGCTGGGTGTTGTGTTGGTTTTCTAACAGGATATCTGGTTACGCAACCTTAAAGAGACAGCTCATCCCAATGACAAAAATCACATTTTCTCATTTACCATATCTAGACATGCAGATAGTTTTGGTTTTATCAGCCCAGGTTTGTGTGAGATTTCTGATTCCATCCGAGTATAATGGAGGTTAATGCAATTTTATATGTGGTACATTCAGCATTAAAGAAGATCTCAGTGGAAAGAGATTTCTTTGGAAATACTTTCTGCTGAAGACATTTTAAATGGGTTTTATATTGCTTTAAGTGTCCTCCACTCATAGTTAGAGGAATAGTTGTGCAGACATGATAATGGATGTATTAAAAGGGGGAAAAGGGGCCTACCAGCCTCCATAAGTACATGATTTTTGTGCTGTGACACTGGATGCAGGTGCAGAATTCGACACATATCGACACACAAAAAAGATATCAAACATATGTGTGCTGTCACACCTTTGACATGTCTGTAAAGAGAAAAAAGGTACCAATCAGCAGTGTGTCACAAACATTAATAAACAGCCAGCTATATTATATAAAATATCTAATATTTCGCCTATTCCTTTGTTTGTGTTAACATAAAACAAAGTTGAAGAAGTGAGATTTTCTAAGTAAAAGTAAATTCTATCAAGTTTCATGCTTTTCATGATTTCATGCTATCAAGAATAGGTGAGGATTGAAACCGAGTATAAATTGTGTCAACAGCAAAATGAAAACAGCATCAGGTGTCCAAAAATCAACAGAGGTGTTCAGTTTCTCTTTGGTCAAGAAGGTTTCAGTGTGCATTGTTTCACATTAGTTCAGAACCTATGAAGCAATTACCACATTTAGTCACTGTAACACCAATAAAACCACATTGTTTGTTGTTGATATTTTTGATCAGGACCGTTTTCAACCCCAGAACGTCCACACAGAACAAAAGAAGAATACCCTACAAAACATTATACATGTTCTATTACAAGTATTATTATATATCATAATCCAACTTCCATGCACTAACAAAGCTAAGAAACCCAAAATAAAAGCCTGACATGACTCTCCACCCTCTATAACATGGGTAAAAACAAGCAAACGTTACTTTCACTTTGTTCCAAACCTGTTTAGGTCAGTTTAACCCAGATTTAAGTGATGTTGGTCTCATACTGAATTCACACTGGCACAGAAGGAGGCTGAAGTGAGCGCTCCTGCCTGTCTTACCCACAGTTCAGCAGTGTGGCTCACTATAGGAGCAGTTTGTTTGTCTCTAAATAAAGAAACATATCAGTTGACTGTAAAAATGTAGATGTAGATGTATACTGCAGTTGATTGACGGTGGCACAACCATGAATGGACAGGAAATGGCATAGGGAAATGACGGAGCAGGAAGTGAGCTAGATATGGAAGAAGGTAGCGGGAAATATGAATGTATTAATAGTACGAGAAAGTGTAAAAACCTGAGGCAGCAAAATATAAGCTCACACACAAAAAACTGATAATGAGCAGATCACAGGTGCAAAAGAAGATCGGAAGTTATCATTAAACTGGTGCAAGAAGGTGCTTCGTTCGGTGAGTGGAACCCGATTCAAATTACTAAAGCAATACATAAACTGATTGGTGAGGTTAGGAGTGCCAGAGTTTTGTGCAATGCATCACTGCTGCAGGGATTGCTCTCTGCAGGGAAAGGCTATCTGGTTTAATAAGATTGAAGGCAAGAGAGTGCAAGGAACACAAACAAGTGAAAAAAGGAAGATCAGAGGGGTAATTTCAGGAATACCCACATGTCGCTTAAACAAATAAAAGAAAACGCCTGAAAACCATGAGGAATTGTGAAAAATGTAACAGTTTGTCAGTTATGATGGGTTCTGACAAGGAACAGGTGAGTATAGCTCTACTTACAGGGGTCGTGAGGCTAGTAAGAAAGCGGCAGAAGTGCAGCGAATGCAAGTCTCTCAAGGGATCACATATGCAGAAGCAGCTAAAAAAAAGTGCTTGTGCAGTCAGGCAAAACCAACACTGAGAAAATTAGTACAGAGTGCAACTAAATAAAATCGTGCGAAGGATATAAGAAGGTAAGGTAAGACACATTGATTGTGGTAAAGAACGAGTTTGTGCTATTCATGGTTGAGGTTATAAATCGTTTTGCACAAACAAACAGGAAAGCTAAGGGCGTTTTCAGACCTATATAGTTCGATTTTTTGGTCTGCAGCAGGCATTAAATTGTTACAATTTAGCGTGCAGACTTTGGTTCGGTTTCACATACTCATATTTCTCAACGAACCAAAACATTTAATAGTTGAGCTGGCTACTCCTCATATGTCACTCATATGGTTTTTATCTAGATAAACGCGCCACTTTCGAGTTTCACAATGGAACGACAGCTTCGCGGGGTGATCTTGGCTCTGGTCCTCGTGTATTACATCCTTTGTCATTTTCAGAGGTGGTAAAAGTACTCACATTCTGTACTTAAGTCGAAATACAGATACTTGTTTAAAAAAGACTGGTAAAGTAGCAGAAGTGCAGCGAATGAAAGTCTCCCAAGGGATCACATATCCAGAAGCAGCTACAAAGTGCTCGTGCAGTCAGGCAAAACTATCACTGAGAAAAGTACAGAGTGTAACGCTGCATTTCTGCCGCAGCAGGAAATGCAGGTCTTCATAACATAAAATACAGTCAAACAGTCAACTATTTCAACTATTCCTCCATGGCTATTTGTGCTGCCATTAATAGATTTAATCATACAGGACAAATTATGGCAGAAATCTAATCAGGCATCTGCTGGGTGGGTGGTACATTGTTACAAGGAGCAGTACTATGTGGACAGGTTTAAGATGTTTACAGATGGTTCGAATGACCCTGAAACGGGGCGTACAGGTGCTGCAGAATACATCCCACAATACAGGATAGCTATAAAGTAAAGGACCACAGACCATTTATCTATATATGCAGTTGAACTAATAGCAATTTGGATGGCTTCACAGTGGGTAGAAGAAAACAATAAAAATCAAGCATTAATTGCATCGGATAGCTGGGCAGCACTAACAATGTTTTTGAAATTCATGACATTTATTGCATAGGATGTTAAATAAAGGTTTAACAGTTTGTTTCATATGGGTTCCTGCCCGTGTAGGAGTAGAGGGGAATGAGGAGGTGGACATATTGCAAAAAAAAAAATCACTTAAAATACAAACAGTAAACAAGGACATTCTGTTAAGTAAACCTGAGACTAAAACAATAATTAAAAAACAAATGCAAAAAACATGGCAGGAATACTGGGATATAAATGACACCAGTAGACATCTTTACAGTATACAAAAGCATGTAGGTTTAAGAAGGAGGAAACTACTTATACTATCATTTCTCGAGGATAGGGCAAACTGGACTACATCAAACACTGCATAAAATATGTAAACACCCAACTGGTAAATGTGGACATTGTGGATGTCAAGACGCTGTTAACTGTGCTGCTTAAATGTTGAGAATACGAAGGCGAAAGGAAGGACCTGAAGTTTATATCTTAATAAAATATCTGAAAGAAATGGGGCTAATAGAAAGAATTTGAGAATTTAAGTTTGTTTTTTTGTTTGTCTGTTTTTTGTTGTTAATATAATGTTCCACACTCCAGTCTGGTAGGTGGAAGTAATGCACCTCTAAGCTGGTTTGCCAACCGCCAATCAAATTTTAAAGAAGAAGAAGATATTTCAGTTCAGAATGAAGATGGTTTTTCTGGCCCTCCTGGGTCTACACAGCGCAGTGGCAGGTGAGTTATTATATATATATATTTCAGTCGGTTGATGGTAAAAGACTGAAACTCAGACTAGCTGAGACATGAGCTGCTAGGTTTGTTAGGGTTATGTTTAGGGTTTTATCTGCTAGGTTTGTCCTTGAACTTCCTTCATTTAGGTTATGATTCATTTTCATCCAATAAGAAGATGTAGCGGATATTATATAATATCATTATTATTGTAATTCTTATTCTTATTTTTCTTATTATTCACCTCATTATGAGATGATCATTTGTAATGTTCAAATTGGTTAAAATTTGATGTATGTTCATTTTTAGGTGCTTACAATGGCCTCTAAAAAGAAGAGACTCCAACAGTGGGAAAAAGAGCAGAGGCAGGCAGCGAAGGGCATTGCAACTTTACAGAGCTGGATTCAGACCAGCATGTGAAGAAAATATGTTTATGAAATCCTTTATGTCATTTTAGATAGTACATATTTTTACATACAAAACTATCATACTCCAGTCTAAGTCCTGGGCTTCACCAGGAATCATTGAGTAAAGCCATTGTCAGTGTTTATGAAAATTCAACTGGTTACACTTAAGTGTTGAATAATCTTGGTGCAATCTTTGCATCGAGGAATGAAAGTTGATGATTCAAATGTTTAGAATTGAAATGATTAAAACTGTTGAACTGGCAAAGTATTTATGGACATAATAGTACAATCAAATACTTGGTTTATATAACATTTCGAATTATTCAAAATAGATAAATCTACTTTTAAATGTTCACTTTACATGATCATAATCATCTATTCACAAATTTAAAATACCATACAGGTATTTTACACCATTTCGATACATGCTGACAGTTGGGCGGATCAGGATGGGCGGTGCCTTTTTTCAGTTTGAGCAACAGCCCCTCAAAATGTCTGTGCAGTTGAATCATTTTCCTTTACTTACAATTTTACTCCAAAAAGAGAAAAGAAACATTGCAACTTATTTTGCAGTTTCAAGAAAAGCTGCTTTAAAATAATAATCACAAAATAACTGAATTAAATGATGGAGGGACTGATCTATAGTTTGTCAGTGATGACATGAACCTTTTCTTACAGTGATTCACTCTCTGAAGTATTTCTACACTGGGTCCTCTCAAGTCCCAAACTTCCCAGAGTATGTGGTTGTTGGCGTACTTAATGATGTCCAAATGGATATCTGTGACAGTAACATTAAGAGAGCAGAACCAAAACAGGACTGGATGAACGATATCACAAAAGATGATCCAGAGTACTGGAAGACGCAGACTGAGATCTGTTTTAGTGTCCAGCCGGTCTTCAAAGCCAACATTGAAACTGCAAAGCAGCGCTTCAACCAAACTGGAGGTCTGGTGCATCAGACACACACACACACACACACACACACACACACACACACACACACACACACACACACACACACACACACACACACACACACACACACACACACACACACACACACACACACATATACACACACATACACACACATACACACACACACACACACACACACACACACACACACACACACACACACACACACACACATCTGTACTTCTACTATACGTTTATAGCTACAACTAATGATTCTTTTGATTATTATTGTGTGCTGTGCTGAGATCTCACTCTGGTTTACTGCAGTCTGTGTCTCTGTCTCTCTCTCAGGTGTCCACATTGCCCAGGGGATGCTTGGTTGTGAATGGGACGATGAGACTGGAGAGGTTAATGGTTTCAATCAGCAAGGTTATGATGGAGAAGACTTCATAGTATTTGACCTGAAGACAGAGACATGGATCGCTCCCAAACAACAGGCTGTCATCACCAAACAGAAGTGGGATGAGAACAAAGCTAGGATTGCACAGTTGAAGAACTACCTCACCCAGGGGTGTCCTTGCTGGCTGAAGAAGTATCTGAACTATGGGAGGAGCTCTCTGATGAGAACAGGTAGTCACATGACCTGATGTAGTTTCATGAACACAACAATGTTAATATGCCTCCTCTGTTTCTAACTTACAGTAACATTACAATAAATATGAACCAACACACAGAGACCTGCTGAGTCTCAGTTTACACACATTTCTCTTTCATTTTCTCTCTCACCTCTCTTCATCTCTCTGCCTCCCTCCTCCTTTACCACATTTTCTCTCTGTCACTCTTTTCATATTTATCAATCATCTTTTTCTCCATATTCTGACTGTCTCACTCTCTCTCACTGTCGTCCTCCTCTCTTTCTCATCTAGTCTCCTTTTTTCATCTGTCTTTCTTCTCCTCTGTCACTTCCTTCTTTTCTCAGTCACCCTCCAATGAGGTTTATTTGCATGTCATATATACTGTATATATAAGTGGTACTAATGCATTTAAATACAATACATCAAACAGGAATGATAATACTAATATAGAAAACGATAAACTGTCTTTGTCTTTACTCTCCAGAGCTTCCCTCAGTGTCTCTCCTCCAGAAGACTCCCTCCTCTCCAGTCAGCTGCTTTGCTACAGGTTTCTACCCTGACAGAGTCATGATATTCTGGAGGAAAGATGGAGAGGAGCTTCATGAGAACGTGGAACGTGGAGAGATCCTCCCCAACCATGATGGATCCTTCCAGACCAGTGCTGACTTGAACATTTCATCAGTAACACCTGAAGACTGGAGGAGGTACGAATGTGTGTTTCAGCTCTCTGGTGTGAAGGAAGACATCATCACCAAACTAGACCAAACAGCAATTCAGACGAACTGGGGCAAGACTGGTGATGGAAGTGATGGAGGTGAGAAAGACATTCAGTTTACTTTCATCTGATTTGAATTTTTGATCTGATCTTTTCACTATTATCTGTAATAAGATGAGGTTGATGTGAGCGTGTCTGATCAAGTACTTTGACATTTAGCTTGTTGAGTTTTCTGCCACTGACAGGTGATTCTGACCTGGACTCAACTTAGATTTACTTTACGTGGTGTGTGTGGCATGAATGCTATTCCCACACTGCTCTTACAGCAGTTGAAGGCACCGTTATTTATTAGATATTAACACAAGTTTAAATTTAGCCTGTCAAAGCATAATTATGTTCAACACTGTAACACAGTCTTCATCAGGTCAGTATTGTAATATAAATACTAAAATACAAACAGTAATGTTTTGCACATCTGTGTTTCTGTTCAAACTAATGAGATTACTGTAAAACTTTGTGGTTTTAACTCCTAACACTGATTGTTCACTAAAACACACTCAGCATCAGCATGTGTGTCTTCTTCTTGTGACTTCCTTTTGGAAACTTAAATGACAAAAATTGTGTTAATGAATAAAATCTGATCCATTAAGTGATGAAAGAGTGAGATAAACTAAGTTAAATGTTCTGTTTTGGTTCTTCAGGTTCTTCAGGTTCTTCAGGTCTCCCTCTTGGTGCTGTTATGGGAGGTGTTGTTGTACTGCTGCTCCTGGTAGTCGGCATCGCTGGATACTTCCTCTGGAGAATGACCAATATGGTGAGAGACAAAAGATGTTTTTACTAATCTTTTTTACTTCACAGATGTATTTAACATACATGTCTGTGCTATTGTTTTGGTCCTAATGTTGTTATAACATCATATATTTTACTTCTGGTGATACAAAGTCCATAAAGTGTTAATAAATAAATTACATATTGTAATAATGACACAGATAGTGATGTTTTCTCTTTGTGTTCTTTCATAAATTCTGAATAAATAATAACTTGTTGATAATATTTTCTGTATTTCAGGGTTTAAACTTATTTAAAAGTATTCAAATATTAAATGTTTGATATGTTTTAATACATTAAATAAAGATAGACATCAAAATGTCAATATGAAAAATTTGACAGAAAGTCAGACGTCAGTAATTCATCAATCATGTCTAATTTTGTTTCTCATGAAAAAACTCTTGTTTTCAAATCAAATAGTTTTTCTTTTTTCAGCTTCAGAAACTTCATCAGATGAAGGTCAAGCTCCTAATTGATGAAAGTGACTTATTATGTCAACTCAGCTCACTGAACTAAATATATATGCTATTACTCTCTCAAACTGGTGTATTTTTAAGGCGAAAACACAATTTTTAGATGTAAGAAGTCTGTGTTATGAAGCATTTCTCAGTGTGATTAAAAGTATAACTTCAGAAAAATTGTTGACTTAACTTTGACGTATGAAAACCAAATTCAAACGTTCACTTTTTTTTAACCCAGAAATATCTCACATTGAATAAAATGAAACAGACTTCATTATGAACACTCAATATTCCACCTTGTTTGTCTTTTTATCATCTCGACAGGAAACCAGTGAAGATTAGAAGAGGAGTTAAAGACTGGACCAGGATCTGGTGTTTGAATTCATACACAGTGATGAATATTTCGCTAAATGATTTTCCTTTTGTCACAGATGAGATTATAAAACACTTTAACTGAAGCAGACTTTGGTTCAACACTTGTTTGATGTGTGTTAATCTCTTTAATCTGTACAGATGTTTGCAGTGGTGTTAACTTTAGAATCAGCTTCTTTGTGTTTCATTGTACAGTTTCACACAGTGAGCTGGATTTTGATCTTTGCTTAGAAATTAAATCAGTCAGATATTAGGTGTAGATGAAAAGCCTCATATCAAGATCTTAGTAAGGCACATCACACAGACTATCTTCTATACTTTAAAATATAAAATGGGTTAATAAGGGTAGTGTGTTTGGGATTTAAAATGTATTTTCTCTGTCTACCATTTCAAAATAATATGCAAAGTGGCGGCACACGTCTTCAGGAGCAAAGGTGTGTGCACAGTGACAGTGTGTGTGTGTGTGTGTGTGTGTGTGTGTGTGTGTGTGTGTGTGTGTGTGTGTGTGTGTGTGTGTGTGTGTGTGTTTGTGTGTGTGTGTGTGTGTGTGTGTGTGTGTGTGTGTGTGTGTGTGTGTGTGTGTGTGTGTGTGTGTGTGTGTGATAAAAACTAGAAAATTACACACAGTTGCTATCCAGGCTCACACTGTCAAATTAGCAGGTAAAATAGTAAAATAGCTTTATGAATAAATGTGTTGGTTCTCGGTTTTCACTGATAAATGAATCAATAACCTTCTGATCTCTTCTCACATCAGCTCTCCAGCTTTTGGTTTAAATTTGAAACATGAGAAGAAATAAACTTTAAAATGTTAAAAACATAACAAAACATTGCTCCTAAATTTCTCAGCTGCATATTTCTTTGCACACCTGGTTTACAAAGTATAACATAGTACTGATTTTAAATCCTTCTTTTCTAACCCTAACCCTTTTGAATAAGAGTTTGAGTTCAGATAAAAAGCTAGAAAAGTGATAATGTTTCTCATAATTTGGCCAATTTCATAAGACTTTATACAATATTAAGTATCAGTGAATGTATTCTGGGTTTATGCTGATATGAAACCCAGATTGTTTTTTTTTTAGATTGTAGAGTAGGAAAGCAGCGGCTCTACTCTATAGCCTCCCCTGAATGTATGGTTCCTGCCTAATGCATGAAATGTGCTTTATAAATAAACGTTCATAAACTTACATTACTTCATCAAGTTTATTCTGCATTGTTATGTTTTCTTGCTGTGTTTTATAAATGATGTTTGAATAGAGAAGGTGTCCACGTTCTCTCTGTTTTTATTTGTACATCATTTACAAAAAAGAAAAACCAATAAAAATTGAACATTTGTGATGGTTTGTCCTTCACTGAATGTGAATTTGAATGATTCAACAGCAACATCTCTTCCCAGTAACAACGTCTCTGTGACTGTTGTTAATCTGAAAACCTCACTGTCCTGTCAGCAGGTTTATCAGATACTATTTCTTCTCACTTATATCTGCACATTAAGTCTGCACGTTGGTACAATTGAATTTATTATTGTTATACTTCATAGTTTAAAATGTTATGATGGTTATTTTTACAATACTTAACTATATTTTGTCTTCTAAACATTTAATATGACATATAATAACGTCCATGATGTCTTCTGGTAGTGTTCAGTACTCAGCATCAGTGGAGCTGCAGGAGAATCAGCTTGATCCTTACAGCTCTGTCATGATACTCATTGTTTTATTTAAGTGTATTAATCTACGAGGATATTCGAGAGGAATTCAATATTCAATTAAATAGTTTTTTATGGCAACCTAATTTAAGGAATACATGTGAACGTTTGACCTTGTTGAGTAAAAACATGCAACAAATAATTATCGTCATTATTACTTAATGGAGTCAAAGAACTGGAGACATTTCCTGAGACCTGCAGTGTCATCAGTTGCCGGGCAGAACTCAGTGCAACAGGTTTGTCTTTAAGGGGAAAACCAAAACACCGCCCTGAACCCGGATGTGTGCAGCGTGAAGAACTAATCTGAGAAGTCTTATATCATTGATAAAACTACACACACAATATTTCCTCAACAGCTGTGTTCATTTAGTCTCTGTGACAGTCATAAGTATTCAGGCAATATTAATTTTACTGTAACTATAGTAACACAGATGAGTAAGAATATAATATGTGTGGATTTACAAAATGTTGGTTTCAGAGAGCAGTGAGGCTGTTTACTGACACTAAATACATTTTAAATGGTTGTTATTTTACTTTAAGTCTCCCTTCATTCAAAAAATGTGTTTTTATTATTACTACACTTAGTTGTTTGAGGTTTATTGTGCAGAATGATGAATGTTGGGGCTTAATAGTGAGGGGAATAGTTGAAGTAAGCACCTTAACATGAGAAGGACTCTTAAAAGTTTGTTTTTATCTGCAATTTAGAGATTTTGAGCTACCAGCATTATGAGTAAACTATTACTATTGATTGAATAAATAGTTTAACAGATTATTTCTTGTATCTAAAACAATATTAGAGCCTCTCAGGGGTCACTTCCTGTTTAAAGGGACACATGGTTTAGTCCAGTCCTGCAGCAGAGTGAACTAAAACAGTCTGACTCACCTTTGTCTTATTTCCAGAATGAAGCTTGTGACAGAAATATAAAGCTCTTTAAAACCTCACAGTGAAAGCTTCACACAGTAATCACTGAATGTTGAGAAACACTTCTAATCACCTCAGATGTGTGATATTATTTAGTGAGTCAAGTTTCTGTGCAGACATGATGATGGATGTATTAAAAGGAGAAAAGGGCCTAACAGCCTCCATAAGTACAGGGTTGATATTTATGTTGTGACACTGGATGCATGTGCAGAGTTTGACACGTGAAGTGGAAAAAACACATCAGACATTAATTAATATTAGTAGTATGTTTATATGTCTTGAAACATGTGTGTAGGAGATGTTTAATGTCTCCACATGTGACCAGAGTCCTGTATTATAACAACAATTTGATAAACTCACAGAGAGCCAGGTAACATCAGGTGGTTTCCCATCAGCAGGAATATATATAGTTTGTCCAGAGGGGGGCGCTGTTACACCTCTGACATCTCTGTACAGATAAACTCAGGTATCAATCAGCAGTGAGTCACAAACACTAATAAACAGCCGACTACATTAATTATATAAAATATCTAATATTTAGCCTCTTGCTTTGTTTGTGTTAACATGAAACAAAGGTGAAGATGTGAGTTTTTCTTCATAAAAGTAAATTCTATAACGTTTTATGCTTCAAAAAGTAAAAGTGAGGATAGAAACAGAGGATAAATCTGACAACAGCAAAATGAAAAACAGCATCAGGTGTCCAAACATCAACAGAGGTGTTCAGTTTCTCTTTGGTGGAGCAGTTTTCAGCGTACACAGTTTCACATTAGTTCAGAAGCTTCTAGCTTGTAGGACACAGCTGAGCTGAGCTGATGGTAGTGATGAAGAAACTGCCTCGTCTTCCTCATGTTGTGGTTATATTTCTTTGGTTGCTGTTTTCACTCTGAAGTCATGAAGATCTGATCTGTCCTGATGTTTAAAGTGTTTTATACCAAACATTAACTGGAGGTTTGATATTCTGGAGGGAAATATTCACCACATTTAGTCACTGTAACACCAATAAAACCACATTGTTTGATGTTGATATTTTTGATCAGGACTGTTTTCAACCCCAGAACATCCACACAGAACAACAGAAGAAGAATAACATTATGCATGGTATATTACAGGTATTATTATATGTGTTATAATATGACTTTCATGGATAAAAAACCCATAAAATAAAGCCTGACATGCCTCTCCATCCTCTATAACATGGGTGAAAACAAGCAAATGTTACTTTCACTTTCGTTTAATAACCTGTTCAGATCAGTTTAACCCAGATTTAAGTGACGTTGGTCTCATACTGAATTCTCATTGGCTCAGAAGGAGGCTGAAGTGAGCGCTGCTGCCAGTCCTACCCTCAGATCAGCGGTGTGGCACACAGGAGGAGCAGTCTGTGTGTGTCTGTGGATTAAGAAGCATATCAGTTGACAGTAAAGTTGGAGATTCTGCAGTTGAGAATGAAGATCTTGGTTTTCCTGGCCCTCCTGGGTCTACACAGTGCAGCGGGAGGTGAGTTAATTCATATATTTTAAATCCATTGATGGTAAAAAATAAAAAAATAAAAAAAAGGTTTTATATCTGTAGATGGTTATACCAATTTAAATGTAGTCTCATAGTATTAGATGTTTAATTCCCTGACTTCCTTGCAGATTATAGAAATATTTTTTAAAGTCATAAACTCATTATCTTAAAGTTTACTTTAAATTCAGTCAGTGACAAATCTAGTTGATTAATGTTTATTTTTTGTAACGTGCTGAAGTTTTGCCAAAATGGAATTCCTGTTATATTTCTAATAAGAAGTTATTAAAACGTTTTTTTCCCCCTTCTTTTATTTACTATTTTTAATCTGGCCCATCATTTCATGTTATAATATTTTATTAGGACCTTTTAGATCGACTCGGTCCGAGCGCGTTCTGACAAAATGGCAGCACAATTACGCAGCTCAAAAATAGTCCAACACACTCAGATAAATAAATAAGATATAAACAACACGACTAAAATACAACAAAATACACGTTAAACTACACTTTAACACAGTTACACTTATTTAAGTTGTCTATGACGTCATGTTTTCTATTAAATTTTGTTCCAAACAACAATAATTAAAATCATCTTCAGTCAGTGTAACTATTAATTAGTGATATTAGTCATTATTACTTATTATTGTAGAAATGATGTAAATGTGTTAACAAACACTTTTCAGTCTGAAAGACGTCACTACATTTCATCTGAAGTGTGTATAATTAACATCTACAGACTGCTGAAGGTTTTTATTAGTAACCAACATGAGTCAGCAGATGGCGCTGTTTCCATAGATATTGATGCTGAAGACAAACAACTTCCTGCTCTGATGGCACAATATTTAATATCATTCACTAATGATTGTAATCTAAATGACTGACAGCCATCATTTATTTTGTTTAACCAGTCAAATGTAAACTTGACAATTAACAAAGCACATTATGTCTGAATCTGTAATTTGGTATCAAATATTTGTTAAAGTGATTTTTAAAGCAAAAATCTAAATATGTATTGTTTTTCTTAGTTTTATGACAGCAAACTGAACTTTTCTGAATTTTTTTTTGTCTTTTACTTTAATTTGGACTAAACAAAATATTTGAAAAGGTAACTGTGGAATCTGAGAACTTGAAATGGACATTTTCACTATTTAATAACATTTTATAAAACAAATAATCAATTAATTAAAAACACGATTCCTAGATGATCTGATAATGAAAATAAGTGTGAGCTGCAGCTCTAATTTTATCATATTTATAATTTATTCAGGCATTTGATTTAATAATTTATAGATTTATTCCTTTGACAGATTTGTGAGATATTTTTATTTTGACCAGCTCAGAATTTTTTAAGTTCAGTTTAATAGTTTTACAACACAGAGATATGATCTACATGTATTCAGACATTAGAGGTGAAGGTTTAAGTTACTTTATTGTCTCCCATTTGATCAAATGCTGCATAAAACTAGATGTTACAACAAAAACATTAAATAGGGAAACGTGCAAATATCAAGTTCAAGTTTATTGTGATTTTCACTGTGCCTTTGCATACACAAGAGAATGAAATTCTGATTCTCAATCACTGATCCCAGTGCAGATAAAAACATAAATGGAATAATAAACATCCTAATAGAATAATAATAAATAGGAATAAAATCAATAAAAAGAAAATCAAAATACATCTGTGCAAAATCTCACTAGTTAAAAGTAGTCCATTTCCACAAAGTGCAGGTAGTGCCTTCAGTCTTTTGACTTGACAGGTGACTAGCTGTCAAGGATTAGAGTGTGTGTGGTTGTGTATATGGGGAGAGGGGACAGTCTGAGATAAAATTATTTACATAAAAATCAGCTTTTTATCCAGTATTAATTGATACTAATAGATAATCCAAGAAAACGTTATTAAATATAGTCACACAATTCAGAAGATTTGATTTTACACAAATTGTTTGTTATCAAAGATTTTGGAAGTGAAATTATATACTAAATATAATTCTTCAGTTTACACAAATCAACATATGAAAGTGACATACACAAGAGACAGATCTGACTTTTTGTCTTTAAATTTTTTTTAATTTATTTCAGGTTTTAACATAACAAGTTATCAGTTTTGTCAGTTGTTTCATTCATCCTGTCACATTTATACAGTTTTGGCATTTGAATAACCAAAGAAGAAAAACAAACAGAGTGTTGGGTCTATTAAAAAACCCTTCATACTTACAAACTTAATATACTCAAATGTTTAAAATCCTCAAAACCTCTGATAATTTAATTTAATAATAATAATAATACATTTAATTGTTATTTAATCATGAAAAATGACGACAGCAAAAGCAAAGAGCGGAATAACTCACTTCTAAACTGTATCAGGAGAAGAGTTTAAAACTTCAGGGAGAAGAAACAGTTGTCACTGTTCAAAGTTTAAAGTATCAGATAAAAACCACAATAGACATAATATAATAAAGTCCAATACATAATGTTTTAATTATCTGAATATAGAAAATAAAATTATTATCACACGCAGAGTAAATCAGTCCCTACAGGAAAATGTGATTTTGTGATCTTAATGATTAACACAAAATCAATATGAGAAGATTAAAAGATAATTATAATACATCCATGAAATCAATGGACTTCATTTGGGCCAATTGTTGCTTTTTGCATTAAATTAAATGATGACATGAACTTTTTCTTACAGTGACTCACTCTCTGAAGTATTTCTACACTGGGTCCTCTCAAGTCCCAAACTTCCCAGAGTTTGTGACTGTCGGATTGGTTGATGATGTTCAGATGATTCACTATGACAGCAACACCAAGAAAGCTGAACCCAAACAGGACTGGATGGACACATTTTCAGCAGATAATCCACAGTACTTGGCAGGTCAAACTGAGGGCCTTAAGGGTACCCAACCGGTCTTCAAAGGCAACATTGAAACTTTAAAGCAGCGCTTCAACCAAACTGGAGGTTTGTTTATGTTTCACTGTTTACTGATAAAATGTTGTTTATGGTTTTATCATCTCACACACATACACACACACACACACACACACACACACACACACACACACACACGCACACACACACACGCACACACACACACGCACACACACACACACACACACACACACACACACACACACACACACACACACTCCTGGATGTTTCTATACTGCACTGATACAGTGTTTCTGTCCCATAATAACCAACAGAGATTATTAACACTTTATCTCCACTAGATTAGATCAGAATAACTCTACTGAACTGTTCACAGTGAGTCGGTCCACAATAACTCTCCTGTAGAAACATGTTTATCACAACACACAGCTGATAGAGGAACATTAACGCCTGGTTTCTTAAACTACGGCTCAGGGCTGTAAATAGGACACAGGCTGCTTGTGCTGGGTCTCCATATGACAGCAGTAACAGTATGTTTTAATAAAGCTGACTGACAGGACGACACAGTAAATGTCTCATTCACATCACAGCTTTAAAAAGTTTAACAGCACGACTCTACTGTACTGATACACAGTGTGTCCATCCCATAATAAACATCCAGTACAACTACACATTAGATTACATTAACTTTACTTTACCACAGTGTGTCCATCCCATAATAAACATATAGTACAAATAAACATTAGGTTACATTAACTTTACTTTACCACAGTGTGTCCATCCCATAATAAACATATAGTACAAATACACATTAGATTACATTAACTTTACATAATCACAGTGTGTCCATCCCATAATAAACATATAGTACAACTACACATTAGGTTACATTAACTTTACTTTACCACAGTGTGTCCATCCCATAATAAACATATAGTACAAATACACATTAGGTTACATTAACTTTACATAACCACAGTGTGTCCATCCCATAATAAACATATAGTACAAATACACATTAGGTTACATTAACTTTACTTTACCACAGTGTGTCCATCCCATAATAAACATATAGTACAAATACACATTAGGTTACATTAACTTTACATAACCACAGTGTGTCCATCCCATAATAAACATATAGTACAAATACACATTAGGTTACATTAACTTTACTTTACCACAGTGTGTCCATCCCATAATAAACATAGTACAACTACACATTAGATTACATTAACTTTACATAACCACAGTGTGTCCATCCCATAATAAACATATAGTACAAATACACATTAGGTTACATTAACTTTACATAACCACAGTGTGTCCATCCCATAATAAACATATAGTACAACTACACATTAGATTACATTAACTTTACATAACTGCAAACATATACATAGTACTGAAATAATTAGTTAGTTAATCAATTAGAAGATTAACAGGAAATGTCTTTTAATTTGAATTGAAATTTTTTTGATAATCAGATAATCATTGAAAGTCTTTTAATCATTCCAGTTTCTCAAATTTGATAATTTGATGCTTTTATCTGATTTATATCATTAAGATTTATTAATTTTCAACTTTGATCAGACAAAACAATTAATCTAAAGATTTCACTTTAGACGTTTTTCTCTTTTTTGTGACATTTTGTAAAGTACAATCTTAATCAATTAATCAAAAATGTAGAAAAAAGAAAAAAAAGATGAATCAATAATGAAAAAGAATAATTAGCTTCAGCTCTAAATATTTAGTAGAAGCACAGATTAGATTATATTAACTTTACTTGACTGCAGTGTGTCTGTGCCTTAATAAACATACATAGTGATGAAATGATAAGTCAGTTAATCAATTATCAGATTAACAGAAAATTAATTTTGATAATCAGATAATCAATTAAAGTCTTTTTATAATTCCAGTTTGTCAAATATGTGATTTTGATGCTTTTAACTGTTTTATATCATTGAAAATTAAATAGTTTTCAGCATTGATCAGATAAAACAATCCGATGTTTCACTTTAGACTTTTTTCACCTTTTTCAGACATTTTCTAAAGTACATTTGTAATCTAATAATAAAAAAATATTACTTAAATGAATCGATAATGAGAATAATCATTATTTACAGCTCTAAATATATAGAGGTACAGATTATATTAAATTAACTTTACTTGACTGCAGTGTGTCTGTGTCATAGACTGTAAATTAAAAAGATGAACAACATGAAAGCTCATTAAAAGTGAAGCTGAAACGTGTGTAGCGCCCCCTGGTGGCCGGTTGCAGTGCAGCTCATAAATCCCGCCTCCTCCATGTTAGCAGATGAGACATGAGCCAAACTAAGAAAATCAAAATGCTCCTTTAATAAATTTACCCCAAAGATGTTTTCTGTCATTTTAGGAAGTTCTTATCACGCTGATGTTTGTGCAACTGCTCATTTTTCTGATAAGTTAGTTTTTAATTAGTTATTTGATTATATATATTAAAAAAGAGGGTGTGACATCATGATTGACAGCTGTGATTGACAGCTCTGAAACCTCAGTCAGACGAGCCGAGTGACCGCAGCAGTTTCTGATAAAAGACGCTAAATGTAGGTTTTCATCTGTGATTCATACCGGCTGGTGTTGGAGGGAAGGTAGCGCCAATTTAAGGATTAGCAGGAGGAGGAGAAGGAGCAGTCAGACCGTGAGGAGTTTTAATGAGATTAATGAGACTGCAGACGAGAGATCAGCGGCTACGTTAAAGCGAGTGAAGCTACAAGGTTAAAATTGTGTCATAATATCTGAATAAAATCTCCCAAGAATCAAACCAAAGTTAAAAATTAACTGAAAGCTAAAAGAAAAAGACCTCAAATACAAAACTTTAGATAAAACTATAGAAGAGTGAAACATTTGATCACAATATTCTCCACTTTTCTCTCACTGATGAGGATTTGTCTGCTTAAATTTTTCAGTTTTGTTGTTTGTTGAAGTGCAACAAGTAGTGCGACCAGTAGCGGACCGTGGGGTCTTTAACTGGGCCTTCAATGGTGACCCAGCTACACACACACACGTCTCCAGTAACTGATTCCCTCAACTTCCACTAAAATCAAAACCACGAGGAAACTACATCAATAAATCCACATAAAAATAAACCCATGACATAAATAACCTTCCAACTCCTCAAATCACGACTCAACATCTTGAAACTATGCAGACTTCAGTTTCTCTCTCTGGGCCACCGTAGCTGTCTCTGGACCATAACAGCCTCCTAGTTTTTATAAGCACTTCATTAATGAACCAAGAGCGCAGCCTCTTACTATCAACTTATAACACAACAACATTACATGCTTTATAAGACATTACAACAACAAAGGAAATATTTTAAAGATATAAATTAGGCCATATCTATATATATATATATATATATATATATATATATATATATATATATATATATATATATATATATATATATATATATCACATAGCAGCAGATTAAAGCATCACCAACAACAGTCTTACATAATATAACAAGACTCAGCAGTCACTTGTAGATTAAATCCATCTGTCTGTGCTGCAGAGTAAACACAGATAGAAAAACTCTTTATTTGTTTCTAGACTTGCCGTCAGCCAGCCGCAGGTCATAGTTTCCCTCCGTAAAGTTCCTCATGAAGCCCTTCCAGCTCAGGTTTTGGTCTCTCGCTTTCAGATATTTATTTATTAACAAAGTCAGAATTGACGAATACATGAAACAATGACAGAGCTCATTATCAATGATATATATGTTCATACATGTACAAATATAAATATATAATAAAATATATGCACATAAATATATATGACTAAATAAAAAAATAGACAAGGGATGAAAATAAAATAGAATTTAAAATGTACCGTTTATATGCGTTACAATAAATTATACAACAATTTATAGAAAAGAAAAGGGATAAGTTATAGTTTCAAGGCAGTTCAACAAATATATTTTATAATCTTCTATAAATCTGTTACTTTACTTATTTACAAATACTGAAACTTAGGCCTATTAGTTGATAATGATGACATCACCTGGGGGTTTCCCAATCACCTCAAACCAAATTTACATTGGTTGATGTTGTCGTCCCTTCATATTTATGCCAGGAACATTTTCTTATGAGCGGAGCCTGTAACCGAGGACACAGCAGCGCTGAGATGGAAACAGCTGTATTAACCCTTACAGACTGTTACGGTTCAATATGACCCATTTTTACATTTGAGAGCTGTAAAAACACCAAATACACATTTATTTTAGATGGACTTTTTCTAATGTGACCCATAGTTTACAAAAATTGAAATAAAATGCAGTTTTAACAAAAACTAAAAGTGTGCAGATGATACACATTTTATATGAAAATGTACAAATCAGCACTTAAACATGTTGCATTCATCATTTTCTATAAAATCTTCTCACGGAAGATAAAATAGTGATTGTGAAAGTCTTTGTTTCCATTTAATCAATCAAACAGAAGAATAATCAAACATTTATTAATGGCTGATGGGGAATTTATGAATATGAATTGTTGTAGAGAATAATTATGAGTCAGAATATGAACAGTATGTAAAGGGTTAAGAAGCAGAAAATATTGGGTTTATTATTGTGACAATAAATTGAACAAAAAATTATTCTTAAACATCAAATAAATAATTTAGACTAATTATAAAATATTCTAACAATAACATTATAACATAATTTAATATTTTATCAACTGAAAATGACACTTCTCAAAAATGATAGAGAAGTCTCTGAACACCTGAACACATGATCTTTATGTCAGAACTCAAACTGAGAAATTAATCAGCAAAACTGACAGAAAGTGACCTCAAACGTTTTATTGTACATTTTGATTTTGAGGTGATTGTTTTGTTTGATGTTTGGGAGATTTTGTTCAATTATTACGACACAAATGTAATCCCATAGGAAGGAACGTCTACCTTCATTTATCATAAATTACTGTCTAAAATACGCCTCCTAAGTAAGTTTGAACTCAGTACGGACATTTAAAACTATGTCATACTCACGTCGTCTCCATGTCCGTTGCCTGGTTACCATCAGACATGAACCAGCATTTTTAACATGTTTGTTTTTATGTAAGTTTATTTATTTGTTCAGCACTTTTCATACAGTAGTTGTAACTCAAGGTGCTGTATTCATAAGAAATACATTAAAAATACTTAAAATACATTAAAAAATAACAGAATGTTGAGATACATTTAAAAAATAACAGAATGTTGAGATACATTTAAAAAATAACAGAATGTTGAGATACATTTAAAAAATAACAGAATGTTGAGATACATTAAAGATAAGAGAATAAAAATTAGAAAATAAAAAGTGAGACATTAAAGTGCTCAAAGTGTAATAAACATACATATATAGATGTTATAGAGGAAGTTAATTGAAGTCTGTATAATTAAGTTTTTAATTGACTTTTAAAAGTGTTCACTGACGTCGCCTCTTTTATTTCTGCTGGTTTTCCAGGTTTTAAGTGTCGACTAAATGATGCTGTTGTAAGAAGGGTTGAGTTAAGATTTAGGTTATTTATATTAATATGTTTTATATATAATATCACTTACCCCCACAACCGGAAAATAGTTTTAATGCAGTAACCATCAAGTTAATTGTTAAGTGTAAATGACGTAATACAGTGTGTTTCATGTGTGTAAAGTTTGTATTCGTAAATATAATCATTATATTACTTTTATTTTATTAACCATGAAAACACTCAGCTTCTGATTGGCTCTGATATTCTGACTCTAACCTGAACCATCTCACTCCTCATGTCTAAACCTAATCAATGAAGGCAACGAGGAGCCAATCAGAGGCAGCGTAGGGCGGGTCTAGGTGGCAGCCATTTTGGATATTTTGGCTTCACTTTTGCACAGCAGCAGGAAGTGGAGACGTGTCGTCCATCTTTATATACAGTCTGTGGTCTGTGCCTTAATTAACATGCATAGTGTAGAAATGACTAGTCAGTTAATCAATTAGTAGATTAACAGATAATTAATTTTAATAATCAGATAATCATTTAAAGTATTTTATCAAGAAACAAAAAGTCAAAAATTTTCTGGTTCCAGTTTGTCAAATATGAGAATTTGATGCTTTTATCTGTTTTATATTATTATAATTAAATACTGTTCAGTGTTGATCAGACAAAAAGATCAATATGAATATTTCACTTTAGACTCTGTGAACTTGTTTTTGACGCTTTTCACTATTTTCTGACATTTTGTAAAGTAAATGTTTAATACATTAATCAATAAGTAATCAATAGCTGAACTGTGTGTGTGTGTGTGTGTGTGTGTGTGTGTGTGTGTGTGTGTGTGTGTGTGTGTGTGTGTGTTGGTCTCAGTGGAGGCAGTGTGTCTCTGTGGTAAAGACAGGAAGTGGACTCTGTTTCCCAGCAGTCTCTGCTTCTCTGTCTCTCTCTGAGTCGTCCACACTGTCCAGATGATGATTGGCTGTGAGTGGTTTCCATCCAGCCAATAACAGCAGAAGGTGTAGATGTTGTGTTTTGGTGTGTGTGGATCAGTGTGTCTCTGTGGTGAAGATGTGATATCAGCTGATGACAGCTGACTGTGCTGAGATCTCACTCTGGTTTACTGCAGTCTGTGTCTCTGTCTCTCTCTCAGGTGTCCATGTTTACCAGAACATGTACGGCTGTGAATGGGATGATGAGACTGGAGAGGTTAATGGATTTCATCAGTTTGGTTATGATGGAGAAGACTTCATAGTGTTTGACCTGAAGACTCTGACATGGATCGCTCCCAAACAACAAGCTGTCATCACCAAACACAAGTGGGACAAAGACAAAGCCTTCAATGACTATTGGAGCAACTACCATAGTGAGATCTGCGTTGACTGGCTCAAGAAGTATGTGAACTATGGGAGGAGCTCTCTGATGAGAACAGGTAGAGTCACATGACCTGATGTAGTTTCATGAACACAACAATGTTAATATGCCTCCTCTGTTTCTAACTTACAGTAACATTACAATAAATATGAACCAACACACAGAGACCTGCTGAGTCTCAGTTTACACACATTTCTCTTTCATTTTCTCTCTCACCTCTCTTCATCTCTCTGCCTCCCTCCTCCTTTACCACATTTTCTCTCTGTCACTTTTTCACACATTTATCGTCATTATTTTCTTTCTGTCTCACTCTCTCTATCTCACATTTTCTAT
Source organism: Scomber scombrus (assembly GCF_963691925.1). Taxonomy (NCBI): domain Eukaryota; kingdom Metazoa; phylum Chordata; class Actinopteri; order Scombriformes; family Scombridae; genus Scomber; species Scomber scombrus. Next base: position 5,668,391 of record NC_084985.1, on the reverse strand, counting down.
CACTGTCCTCCTCCTCTCTTTCTCATCTAGTCTCTCTCTCCTCACCTCTCTTCATCTGTCTTTCTTCTCCTCTGTCCCTCCCTTCTTTTCTCAACCACATCATATACCTACATATTTATTGCTAATGCATTTAAATACATTACACCAAACAATAATATTAATATACTGTAAATAAGAATAAAGAAACTATAAATTGTTTTCATTTTTACCCTCCAGAGCTTCCCTCCACACATTCTCTCCTCCAGAAGACTCCCTCCTCTCCAGTCAGCTGCTTCGCTACAGGTTTCTACCCTGACAGAGTCATGATGTTCTGGAGGAAAGATGGAGTTGAGCTTCATGAGGACGTGGAACGTGGAGAGATCCTCCCCAACCATGATGGATCCTTCCAGATGAGTGTTAAGCTGGACGTTTCATCAATCGCACCTGAAGACTGGAGGAAGTACGAATGTGTGTTTCAGCTCTCTGGTGTGAAGGACGACATCATCATCAATCTGGATGAAATAAGAAAGCCTGGTGAGAAAGACAGTTAGTTTATTTTCTTCTGATTCATGTTTTTCCATTATTTGTGACTGATAGGGCTGTTGGTCTCCTTTAGTGGTTTCTTTAGTTGTCTTTGTTTTTAAGTCATCTTGATTTTATTTGTGTCTTTGTTCAAACTAATGAGATTACTGTAAAACTTTGTGGTTTTAACTCCCAACACTGATTGTTCACTAAAACACACTCAGCATCAACATGTTTGTCTTCTTCTTGTGACTTCCTTCTGAAATCTAAATGACTGAATTTGTTTTAATAAATACAATCTGATCCATTGATGAAAGAGTGAGATAAACAAAGATGAATGTTCTGCTGTGGTTCTTCAGGTTTCCCTCTTGGTGCTGTTATCGGAGGTGTTGTTGTACTGCTGCTCCTGGTAGTCGGCATCGTTGGATTCTTCCTCTGGAAAAAGAACAAGAAGGGAAAGGAAGGTGAGAAAAGAGATGTTTTAACTTCACAGATGTATTTAATATACATGTATGTGCTATTGTTTTGGTATTAATGTTTTTATAACATCATATATTTTCAGTCAGTAAATTTCAATGACAAAATTAGTTGACATATATAAATAAATAAATTCTGAATAAATAACTTTGTGATGTTTTCTGTATTTCAGGATTTAAACTTGCCAGCAGTAAGTATTTTAAATATTAAATGTTTGATAGTGTTATTTGCTTTGTCTTGTAATATTTGGATGTTACCTAACAACATTATCAGATTGAAAGCCAGAGATTTAAAAAACACAGGAAGTCAGTCAGTGGAGCAGACGTATCACAGAGGCAAACAGCCAGAGAATCAGGCAGAGTGAAAACACTGAAACATGAAGAGAACAAAAATGCTGGAATGCTCTTTACATTTAGACAAGATGATCTTCAGGGTTAGAACCATAATAATAATGATAATAATAATAATGATAATAATAATGATAATAATAATGATAATAATAATGATAATGATGATTAGATAATAGAGGATTGGATCATGTTTCTTTGGATTACACACACTCTACTTTCTTTGGAAACAGGTGTTAAATATATTCTGGCATTTTGTAATCTGTGAGAACTGAAATTATTTGTCTTTACTTTGGTTTTTTTCAATCAAGCTCATTTCTCCATGTCAAAAGTTGTTTTTTTAGTGTAGTTTTTAGTTTTAGTTTAGTTTGTCTGGCCGTTTGTACTCGTTTGCCGTAGATTTCAAAGGATTTTGCATGTTGTGCAGAGTAACATTTCCTGTATGGAGTGTAAATGTGGTAGTTCAGTGCAGGATAAATAAACTAACAGTCTCTTTCTGACTTTACAGCTTCTGACACCAGCTCCGACAACTCTCAGCAACAGATTCCAAAAGCCTGAATAACAAACACACCAACCTGCACACAGTGAGTTACTTTATATGAACTGTTTACAGCTCCTGTTAAACAAAGTTATCTCAAACTATCTGCTAAATTATGTTATTGAATTTTCTTATTTATCCACCACAAGTTTTTAGTTGTAAAGTAGTTATTCCTTTTTATTTTAAATTGGGTCTTGAACAACAAATAAAGTGCAAATATTTGACAAACGATTAGTTGACATATTGTAATAATGACACAGATGGCGATGTTTTCTTTTTGTGTTCTTTCATAAACTCTGAATAAATAACTTTGTGATGTTTTCTGTATTTCAGGGTTTAAACTAAATACATATGATGCTACTATAAGTCTCTCACACTGGTGTATTTTAAAGGTGAAAACACAATTTAGACATGAACTTGTGATTCACCAGATGTTTTAGATGCAAGAAATCTGGTTTATGAAACATTTCTCAGTGTGAGATTCAGTATAACTACAGAAAAACTAATTTAACTGATAACCTTCACTTTTTTACCCAGAAATATCTCATATTGAATAAAATGAAACAGACTTCTTATATTAACACTAACAGATTTGATCTTCCACCTTGTTTGTCTTTTTATTGTCTTGACAGGAAACCAGTGAAGATCAGAAGAGGACGATGAACTCTAGTAATTGACTGTAAATATTCTTTTTCACAGAATTTCTGCTTCTGATTGACAAAATTTCACAAACCATCTTTAATTGAATACTGAGATTAAAGTAATTGAACCTGTTGTTTCATCTTTAATCATCATTTACTGTGTTTACCTTCATTCCTGCTGCGACTGCTGTTAAACGCAGGTTGTCTTCTGTTAAACTTGTGACAGTCGTAGCTAGAAGCATCACTTTCCTTCACTGTGTGAGTTAAACACATCTGGAGAGAAGTGATGCGACTGTCCGGATGTTTCTGCAGATGTTTTGTAGATGTTTTATTTTGTCACTGCAGCAGCTTCCAGATACCAAAAACATGAGCAGAGAAACAAGAAAGAGCTCAGAGTCACATCATGTTTGTTTCTTAATGTCCATAAACAGAATCTGGTGTTTGAATTCATACTCAGCTATGATAACATTAAATGATTTTCCTTTTATCACAGATGAGGTTATAAAACACTTTAAATGAAGCAGACTTTGGTTGAACACTTGTTTGATGTCAGTGTGTTAATCTCTCTAATCTGTACAGATGTTTGCAGTCTTTACAGTCAGCTTCTTTTTGTTTTATTGCTGAACATTTTATAATGGTGTGTTAAGTTTTTATTTGATTAGAAACATTTTTATTTTCTCACTAAGTTTCTTTTCATGGCTCCTATTTATTTGTAATTTTTCTGTAGGATCTATTCTGTAATTATAGTTTCTGTCTTTGCTGGGGTGTAAATGAGAGTGTAGCATCATTTTGGGTACAACTTGTACATATTAGGGTTTTAATAAATGAATAAAAGTCCTTTGGAAACCCAGTGAAGACTTCTCTGTTTATTTGAGCTTCATAGTTTAAGGATTTTTCAGGAGTTCAGGTTTATTAAAGGTTTAGTTCTGTTTCAGGAGGCAGTGATGCTGTTCAGTAACACTAAACACATATTCAATGGATTTCATTTTAGTTAATTTCTACAAATTTAATGAATAAATATGACCATGTATCATTTATTTTCATGATGATTTGACAGAAAGCAGAAAGTCAGGTGATGGTTTCCCATCATCAGCTCAGAGGAAGTTATTTAACCAAAGGGGGCGCTGATTTTTCCCTCTAAAATTCTCACATGGTTTCATTTCAATAAATGTTCAAATGATCCAATATTTCAGCAAAGATTAGAGAAAAAGTGCAAAAACTGAAAACACATTTGTGTATTAGAACTTTGTTTTTTCTTCTTTCCTCTCCCATTAATCATCTCACCACCCTTCACATTTATCTGCTGACCCTTTGGAGGGGCCCCACCCCTAGGTTGGGAACCACTGGACTAAACTAGCTAACTGTATATAAAGTAGTGTAAACTAGCTCCACCTCCAGCAGCTACAACATGCTGCTCTAACACTGATGCTTCACTAGTAATAATCTAATGATGTCATATATAATAATATATCAGTCAGAGGGACCAAACCACTACTTTTACTGTAATACTGCATACTACATCACTCATAATACTGCAGTACTTTTACTGTAATACTGCATACTACATCGCTCATAATACTGCAGTACTTTTACTGTAATACTGCATACTACATCGCTCATAATACTGCAGTACTTTTACTGTAATACTGCTACTACATCACTCATAATACTGCAGTACTTTTACTGTAATACTGCATACTACATCGCTCATAATACTGCAGTACTTTTACTGTAATACTGCATACTACATCACTCATAATACTGAAGTACTTTTAATGTAATACTGCATACTACATCGCTCATAATACTGCAGTACTTTTACTGTAATACTGCATACTACATCACACATAATACTGCAGTACTTTTACTGTAATACTGCATACTACATCACTCATAATACTGCAGTACTGTTACTGTAATACTGAATACTACATCGCTCATAATACTGCAGTACTTTTACTGTAATACTGCATACTACATAAAATCATAAAACTTTTGAACTTTTACGTAACTAGGATTTTTCATGCAGGACTTTTACTTAATTAAAATATCTTCCACCACTAGTTTAATCTGACCTTTGACCTCACAGTGGAACCTGATGAATTGATGATATATTTGATATCAGAGCCTCAGTTTGTGTTAAATAATCAGACAAACAGTACAGTACATATTACAGTAACAATATTGTCAGAATTAACTACATCACATATAGTATGAAAAAAAGGAAAATCACAGTGTAACTCATGATAATATAATAGTTTACCCACAATAAGAGATTCTGTGACCCTCAATATAAGACAATCATCTGTGATACATACATGATATCTGAGTAACTGAAGAGGAACAACCCTGGTACTATATTCATGACCTGTGAAGTATTTTCAGTTTCTCATTTATAAACAGTTTTATAGACTAAGATGAATCACTCAGAGCTCAGAGTTTGAGCATTTTTAAAGCAGAGCAACAACTCTGCTTTACAAAGGAAACTTAAAAATTGTGATATTGTTGGCAGATTATTATGAACTATCGTAATATTAATTATTTGGCTCCCCATTTATCTTGCTGTGTGGTTTTGGGAATGCTGTTGCTAAAGCTGCTGTGTTTAGACTTTCTTTTTTGGTTTGTCAGGTTTTCTGATACGACAGCTTTCATATAATTTGAGCCTCAGGTGTCCAAACAGCAGCTGTGTGGTTTTACATTTCTCTCAGTCAAGCAGTTTTCAGCGTATGAAGCTCCACATCAGTTCAGACTCAGCAGCATTTAGCGTGCAGGACGGAGCTGAGCTGATCTGATGTTTGGGTTTAAGAAGTTCTCTGACTCTACTTCTGTTTTGGTTTCATTTCAGTAAAAGTTTGAACAAAGTAAAATATTCTTTATTATGTTATTTGTCCTTATATTTTAATTATTTTGAGCCAAAAATACAAATAATCCTGTATAAAGTCTAAACAGGATGCTTTAATCTGCAAATCTTTATTAAAATAGGTTATTGGATAGGATTTCAAATGTAAGAGTTGCCTTCTGATGGACACATATTTGTTTATAATCCCTCATTTAGAAAAAAAAGTTACATACTGAGAATCTGTACTGCTGCATCCCTGCTGTACATAAACTGGACGTGTGAATATCTCACCACATTTAGTAACTGTGACATTAATTAAACTTTACTTAGATTTGTTGTTTGTTGCTGATATTTTTTTTCTTATTTTTGACAGTTTTCAACCCAAAGAAGAAGAATAACACATTACTGCAGCCCCGCAAGCTCCAGAGTGCTGACCTGTAGCTGACAGTGACCTCTGACCTCCCACAAAGTCAACACATCTCTGCATATTATATTACATTAACCTACAAATCATTATACATGTTATATATGTATTACATTAAATTTGCAAATCATGCCAGATCTCTGTATCACATACAAACGAAACGTAACAGACTGGTCATGTGATTTCTCAGCAGCAGCCTGCAGGATGTTTTATTTCTGCCCACTGGAGGAGCTCTAGCTATATTTTAACAAAAGGCAAACACCATCAGGGAGGCTTTAATAACTGCAGGTTATCTAAGATTGTTTTGTTGATCTCACAGCGGAATCAGGAGCAGTACGGCTTGGCAGAGAGAGAGAAGTAAGGAGTGATCCAGCTGCATTTAGTTCAGGTTCAGGCTGACTCTGTTTCTGTCAGTTCAAGATAATAATAAATGTCCTCTGTAGAGTTCCATTCATGTTTCTATATAGAAATAAAAAGCTCCACATCAAGGTCTCATTAAGCCACATCACACAGACTATCTATGTGACTACACACTGACTGGTAACACAAAGGGAAGCCACACACAGACAACTCAAGCAAGAAGTAATTTATTTAACTCAAACCAAGATAAACTTGAACTAATTAGTGGGATGTGTAAAATAGGAAAGGCATCAGTCAGAGCTGTCAACTCTCACGCAATCAGAGTGAGAGTCACGCAAATCACTGTTTAAACAAGCACTCACGCCACGCCGCTATTTCTCACGCTGTCAAAAAATAATACTGAACTATATTTTTAAACCCCCCCCCACATCTACCATATCTATAATCAGTACATCAGTCTAACCATCCTATTCATTATTGAATACGTTCCGCTTGTTTATTGAGAGAAAACCCAAATCAATGAATCTCCATGTTTTCACTGATACACACACACACACACACACACACACACACACACACACACACACACACACACACACACACACACACACACACACACACACACACACACACACACACACACACACACACACACACAGGGAAGCTTAAGGTGGGTCAAACACTGTCACAACATGTTCAGGACAATTTTAACTTACTGAAACTAAATATTGGTATTTTGTTGCCTTTATGTTTCTGTGACAAAGTCTCTACACACACTATTGAGTTAGCTAACTGCTAACAAGCGCTAATGCTATGTTAGTAAAATAGTGCAAAGATGAGGAGAGTGGTTAGTTTTCATTTGGTTGATACTGTAGAGAGGACTGGTCTGTTTTTGGCTGACAGCCTCTTGGTTTGATGTTTGGACATAAAGAAGAGTAAAGTAAGTCACTGGTAGTAATCAGTTAACTTCAGCTAACTACACCTGAGTCTCTGATGGACAGGAGCTGACTAATAAAAGCCTGGCTGACTCATTTATAAACTGGCTCATAAAACTGACAAATATTCTACTTTATGAGGAGTAATCTTTGGCCTGCTGCTGAGGACTTTGGGTATATTTCCAGTTTCACAGACTGGTACTTTACAGTCAGTTGTATTTACATTCAGTATTTACATTCAGTATCATTTGTTCTGATTATAAACATGAAAGAATAGATACTGCTCACTAAATAATGATCACTCCTCCTCCTCTCCTGACATCTAGGTGTAATAGAGTCAGAGACAGGTGCAGGATGCAGGGACAGAGCAGAGATCCTTTGCTGTGGTGAGTGATGAAAGAGATTCGACAGTTTAGAATAATTTGTCAATAGGAATAATGAATATTAAACATTTCAGTCAAGGTTTCCTGTATGACCAGTAAAGTCAGGAGAGCATCACTTATTTGAACATTTGATAACTTGATATCATACCGTTCCCAGGTGAACCATCTTATGCTATGCTCACTTTCAAACTGTAAATCAACAATGGACCCTTAAATTCATTGTCATTTATTTGTAAAGGCATAGACCATCTTAAATATATGACATATAGATTTATCAATTTGTAAACTTTTATAACTTTTTTATCTTCTAACCAACACTTCTAAGCCATCACTTCATCTGGATGTAATAACAAAATCTACCATTTACTCACAGTATAATCAGATCAAAGTGTCAAAACACCAGAATACAGGAAATGATCTATTGTGTAAGACCCCCAGTCCCTCCCTCCCATTATATATTGTCCCACCCGCATTTCAAATGCTTCCTACACCCATGCTGTACATAGTTACGTTTCTTTACTTAAAGTACAAATTGAATAAAATCTCTTTGCTTAGAAATGTTTTTGCCAAAAAAACAGATTAGGGTCCCGCCCAACTTCCCTCAAATCTCACTCCAAGGTTTTCTGAAAAGTTGACAGCTCTGCATCAGTGGTGTTAGCAGTGTGTGGATGAGTGGAAATATGGTGTAATGTGTGTGGTCAAGTGCATCAAACCAAACAATTGAATATATATAAAAATATTTTGTCTCCCACACATTTAATATGACATATAATAACATCCATGATGTCTTCTGGTAGCGTTCAGTACTCAGCATCAGTGGAGCTGCAGGAGAATCAACTTGATCCTTACAGCTCTGTCATGATACTCATTGTTTTATTTAAGTGTATTAATCTACGAGGATAACATGTTTACAGACTCCAGTAAGCAGTAAACAACATGACATTAAAATTAAAAACAGAACAAAAAATTGTATTCAATTAAATTGTTTTGTTTGACCTTGTTCAGTAAAAACATGCAACAAATAATTATCGTCATTATTACTTAATGGAGTCAAAGAACTGGAGACATTTCCTGAGACCTGTAGTGTCATCAGTTGCCGGGCAGAACTCAGTGCAACAGGTTTGTCTTTAAGGGGAAAACCAAAACACCGCCCTGAACCCGGATGTGTGCAGCGTGAAGAACTAATCTGACAAGTCTCATATCAATGTTAAAACTACACACACAATATTTCCACAACAGCTGCGTTCATTTAGTCTCTATGACAGTTATAAGTATTCAGGCAATATTAATTTTACTGTAACTATAGTAACACAGATAAGTAAGAATATAATATGTGTGGATTTACAAAATGTTTCAGAGAGCAGTGAGGCTGTTTATTGACATTAAATACATTTGGTTGTTATTTTACTTAAAGTTTCCCTTAACTCAAATAATGTGTTTTTATTATTTATACAATTAGTTGTTTGAGCTTTAATGTGCAGAATGATGAATGTTGGGGCTTAATAAAGAGGGGAATAGTTGAAGTAAGTATTCTAACATGAAAAGGAGTCTAAACAGTTTGTTTTTATCTGAAATTTAGACATTTAGCATTATGAGTAAACTATTACTATTGACTGAATAAATAGTTTAACTGATTATTTATTGTATCTAAAACAATATTAGAGCCTCTCAGTAGGTCACTTCCTGTTTAAAGGGACACATGGTTTAGTCCAGTCCTGCAGCAGAGTGAACTAAAACAGTCTGACTCACCACCTTTATCTTATTTCCAGAATGAAGCTTGTGACAGAAATATAAAGCTCACAGTGAAAGCTTCACACAGTAATTACTGAATGTTGAGAAACACTTCTAATCACCACAGATGTGTGAGATTATTTAGTGAGTCAGGTATCTGTGCAGACATGATGATGGATGTATTAAAAGGGGAAGAAAGGGCCTAACAGCCTCCATAAGTACAAGGTTGATGTTTATGTTGTGACACTGGATGCATGTGCAGAGTTTGACACATGAAGTGGAAAAAACACATCAGACATTAATTATTATTATTATTAGTATTTTTTATGTCTTGAAACATGTGTGGAGGAGATCTTTAATTACTCCACATGTGACCAGAGTCCTGTATTGTAATGATGATTTGATAAAAAAATAGCAGAAAGTCAGCAGCTCAGAGGAAGATATATAAATTTGTCCAGAGGGGGCGCTGTCACACCTCTGACATCTCTGTACAGATAAACTCGGGTATCAATCAGCAGTGAGTCACAAACACTAAAAAACAGCCGACTACATTCATTATATAAAATACATAATATTTAGCCTCTTGCTTTGTTTCTGTTAACATGAAACAAAGGTGAAGAAGTGAGTTTTTCTTAATAAAAGTATATTCTATAACGTTTTATGCTTCAAAAAGTAAAAGTGAGGATAGAAACAGGATAAATCTGCCAACAGCAAAATGAAAAACAGCATCAGGTGTCCAAACATCAACAGAGGTGTTCAGTTTCTCTTTGGTGGAGCAGTTTTCAGCGTACACAGTTTCACATTAGTTCAGAAGCTTCTAGCTTGTAGGACACAGCTGAGCTGAGCTGATGGTAGTGATGAAGAAACTCCCTCGTCTTCCTCATGTTGGGGTTTTATTTCTTTGGTTGCTGTTTTCACTCTGAAGTCATTAAGATCTGATCTGTCCTGATGTTTAAAGTGTTTTATACCAAACATTAACTGGAGTTTTGA